>NC_047514.1:26113676-26317710 GCF_902827115.2 Pseudochaenichthys georgianus | reverse complement strand
GTGCAGGCAGTGCCGCTCAGGGCCGCTTTCCAGCCAGTTTCTGCGGGGTTGACGAATTCTGAGGTGAGGCAGAGCTCACCTGTGCCCATCTTACCCCACAGTAACTGGCTTGAGCGCGCTCACAAAATAAGTGCCCACGTTAAATTAGTGCCCGCGCTCCAGCCAGTTACTGTGGGCTTATGAGAGGCAGAGCTCGTCCCTGCCTCACTTCTCATCCAAAATGGTGAAATGAGCTCCCCATTGACATCAGGACGGCAGAAAGCTTACACACCTTCCGGCGCAGACTGAAAACTCATCTCTTTCGACTCCACCTCGAGCGATAGAACTATTAACAAAGCACTTATGGACTGGCTTACCTAAAGCCAGTTGAGTAGCACTTGAAATGTTTTTGCTCTATGAAACCTGATGTACTTATATGATTCTGTTTTCTTCAAGTTTGTATTTTGTTGGTCGAACGCACTTATTGTAAGTCGCTTTGGATAAAAGCGTCAGCTAAATGCAATGTAATGTAATAATTTATATTGACTATGTTGAATTTCTCCTTGAGATACAGTAATTGACAGACAGACAGATAACTTAAATGGAGAAATGTGATGTTTGTAAAGTACAGCTATTTGAATGTAACTGTGTACTTTGAATTTTGAATAAGAAGCATTCCAGACGATCAACCGGATCCTGTGTATAATTATTGCTGCTGCACTTTTCTGTTTTCTACAGAAATCATTTATTGTTGCTGTGGTACCCAAGCTTTTGGGACCCGTAACAAAAAATGTTGTGCAGCTGAGTGTCAAGAACTGCTTCAAATAGTGATAGGATTAATTGTAGTGCTCCACCTGTATACATGTATGTTTGTTTGTTTGTTTGTTAATTTGAGTAAAGTTCCATTGTGATTGACATAATTGTTGTTTTCTATGGTTGCCAATTGACCCACAGTCAGTGGTTCATAGCCAGCCATTGAATTATATTCAGTGACTGGGTATGAACTGTTCTTGATATGTTCATGAACAATTCTTGAAATGTTCTTGGTTGAATATCCCTACACACTCACTGAAAACTCCATTTCATGAATTGTTCATGAACCTGCCTAAAACCATATTCCATGAATTGTTCATGAACCATTCCAGCACAGGAGTTTCATGAGTAGTTCATCAACTTTGTTATGAGCTGTTTATGAGCTGTTTATGAATATGGTTCACTAATATTTCATGACAAGTTCATGAACAGTTCACTATCATCTCACTGGGGTTGGCAGGTAACACATGAAACATCTGTCACTCAAGACAGTGCTGTTACTGGCCCTGGCATCCGCCAAGCGGGTCAGCGATATTCATGCACTGTCTGTTCATCCCTCATGCACTCAGTTTTCCCCAGGGCAAACGAGAGTGTTGTTGAAACCCAACCCTGCCTTTACACCAAAGGTGGTTGGTTCGTGTACCCCAATTGACATTGAGGCATTTCCTCCGCCGCTGGTTTCCTCCGGGGAGCAGCAGCAGGATCTGTTGTGTCCAGTCCGGGCTTTACACACATATATGGACAGATCAAAGGAGCTTCGTCTTAATGACCAACTCTTTGTGTCCTGGGCTAACCCTCACAAGGGCAAGCCTGTTACTAAGCAACGGCTCTCACACTGGATTGTGGAGGCAATTGCTTTGGCCCGTACGAGTCAGAATTTGCAAGCACCTTCGGGTCTGCGGGCTCACTCGACTCGGGGCCTGGCTACATCCTGGGCTTTGTTCAAGGGTGTTTCCATCCAAGACATCTGTGGAGCGGCAAGCTGGTCCTCGCCGCTCACTTTTGTCCGCTTTTACAGGCTAGACGTCTCCGCTCCAAGCGTGGCCCGAGCAGTGCTGGGCACCTTGTTGAATCGGGACTCTACCTGTTAAATTCTGGTTGATCGGTGATTTTCGAGATAAGCTCGTCTGGCAATACAGGAGCTACAATATCCCATAGTGAGACATCGAACGGAGTGTAATGAATGAGAACTATAGGTTACTTACGTAACCCCAGTCCCAGAGTAACATGAAATGAGATGTCTCACCAGACGGCCCTCCTTGCTATGGTGAAGCGAGAAGAGGTGCTTATTTTGAATGACGCATGCGTTGTGGCGCAAGCTACTTATAGGGGGTGATTTCCCCTGACGCTGACGTCAAGATCACCAGCCAATCAGGATTGGCGTAATGAGATTGATGCTTCTGTTTGCTCCGCGATGAGGCGCATCCATAGACTGTATATATAAATGGACGTAGGGTCCGTGACGTCACCCATAGGATTCTGCAGAGTTGCCGTGAAGCCCTTAGTAGGCGGAGTCGGCCACTAACGGCTCAACAGTGACGTCAGAGTACAACTCCCGCCTTCTCCAGCCTGCTCCAAATAAGGGCAAAGAGGCGGAGCCGAGGCGGGACCTGCTGCCACCCAGCTGGAAGTTCCAGAGCTAGCTGAAGCTACCAAGCTAAGCTAACATGCTCCCCATCTGCACGCTGCCGTCGCATTTTACGTTTCTAAGGTAAGCGGACATAAAACTATTCAGCAAAACTATAAATAATAATCTAAGTTATTGAGTTTTTAGCATATTACTTCAGAATCTTAAAACCCCTTAATGTTTGTATGCAATTGTGCTAAATTCAACACTGGAATCAAGCAAATATTAATATGTTTGCATGACATTAGTTATTTGTATTTTGATATCACTTAATTATACGTTTAAGTCAAGCTAAGGTACATGTGATGGTAGCTAGTTAGTGCTCTTACCTGTGAGGCCTCCTCCAAACAGCATAATAACCAGACTGTATCATTAAAACTAAGTACCAGTTCTAGATCCTTGACTTTAGACAAACAATTCAAAAGACAACATGTATTTAAAGACCAATCTTTATTTGAATGTGCCCCTTAACCTGATATATTAGTTATACAGTAATAGTATTGACAATCTAAAAAAACTGAGCAACTCAACAGTCAACTTTATGTTTCTTATTGTCTAAAGCATTTATTATTTTCATTTTCCCCCTCTCATATTCAGTGTGGACGGATTGAGACAGCATGGTGCCCAGAGAGCTGCAGAGACTTCAGGGAGAAACCTCCGTGTGATGGACGTCCAGTCTGTTGGTGTGGAGAGGACTGAGGGTCTTTCCTCTGCGAGGAGGACCAGGGCTGATGGAGGAGCCCATGCTGGGCATAGCTGATACCAACTGCACAGGCCTAGTCTGTCACTTTATTTGACTAAATGTGTTTACTTATAAATGTAATAGGTTTACACCTTCTGTCCATATGTGCTTTTTATTTAAAACATTTGATTAACTTTTGGTTCACATTTCAATAAATTGTATTTGTATTTGCATCCTTTCGTCCATTATTGTTACTGAAAATGTTAGATTACACATTCACATCTGACTGAAGATTGGCCCCATTTATTTGTGATGTTGCAAACAAGGCACAAGTGATGTGAAGCTCATAAAGTGAGGCAAATAGAAATAATCAGCTGATGGAGTGTCTCATAACATCAGCTTTTAATGTTCCTCTTGGATGTTCTTCTTGACCCTCAGAGAAGGAGAACATGTCGTGTCTTTCAGGCATGTCCTTTCCTAACAAAAATGACAGGAAACATACAACATATTATTGCAGAACAAGTGTGTTATTTATGAAAGCGGTGTGTTTGTGTGTTTAGGGGCTGGAGATAACATTATTTTGTAATTGTAATGGTTTTGTTTCATTTCAACAGAGCTACAAAGACGATCAGATTATGAATGAACAGTATGAAGTTCATCAACATTGAAATATATGTTATTATCAAAATAATATTTAACTGTTACAAAACGTAGTGCAACTGTAGAAGCTTGCTCTGTTGTCTCACTGAAAGAATAACTTTTACCACGTTTTTACAGACAATATTGAGAGATAAATAGTAGCAGTTCTCACTGTGTTAAATATCTTTGCCTTCAATACATTAAATTATAAAGCTGACAAAGTCATATTGCTAAATATCTAAAATGTAACTTTTTGCATGGAATAAACCCTCAACTTAACTGATGTGTAGGTGATCTAGTATTTAGTATTGTTTAATGGAATGTATATCAGTGTATTAAAGTCAATACTTCATTCATTTAAACCAATATCTTTCTTGATTCTTTGTACAGTATGAAAAAAGAGTATTTGTACCTGTGCTGAAGTTCACTGCTGTGAGGAGTCCAGTTCTGTCTCTCACTCTCTGGTCCAGCCTGTCTGCATCACCTGGACACCTTAAACAAACAGATATATATATATATATATATATATGTAAAGTACCATGTGTACAAACAATATGACTGATTCTCTTCTGTTGAACATGTTGGATTGTGTATTGTCCGAGTCAGGGTCCTTTTTATTTTACTGTAACTTTGGAAGTTGTGTTACCAATGCTTACTGTTTATTTGATACCCATTTGGTAATGCAATTAATACAAACAACAAGGTTTGGGTTCGTTCTTCAGATGACTGTGACGTTAACGTGTAAGCTCGATAATGAACTCCAGCTCAATCAACCATATTGTAATATCTAAGTAATCATCTTGAAATATGACATTAATAATTGTAATATACACACATCTTATTGTGAGGTTGATTTCACATACATGACATTAGCTTGTCTACATACTTGAGCATAGCCAATTTAAATTAACCTTAGATGCATACAGTTCTACCTACATAATAAAATATCTCTAAATTACAAGGATGTAACCTTATTTTATCAACCTCAAACAGAAGCCGTTTGTTCAACAGTATTATCCCACTTAACACTTGTCTATTTCGTTTTAACCTTTATATATATACCGTCTATGATTTTAACTTGGAGGCTACGATTAGCATCGTTAGCACCGATGTAGCTACCACTAGCTTACATGCTAACCCAAGCCTACATTACGTAGCTGATTAAAATCATTAACACATAAATAGGACTCGAATTGTACTCACCGCATTCATGCACCACGCCCTAATTGATGCACAAACTTTAAGACCTAATATAAATAAAAGGGTCGCGTTAGAAAACAATTCACTCACAGATCCATAATCATGCAGGTGGAATCTAACTATATCGATAATAAAATGTATGGAGCCAGGGAGAGAAACATGTTTTTTTCTGCTGTAAAATTGGGCATTTTAACATGGGGGTCTATGGAAATTGCTCCTTTCTGCAGCCATCGCCTATCGGCCAATATATGAACTGCAGTGTGTGGCACTTCCGTATTGGCTTCCCGGCTCTTCCCCAGAGTTTGCCGCTTGGGCGCATCCCATAGTGAGACATCTCACTTCATGTTACTCTGAGGACTGAGGTTACGTAAGTAACCTATAGTTTTAGCATATTTGAAGTTTAATAAGTTATACCTTTTGAATTGAATGAAAACTCAAGTATAATATATAGATAGAAATTATCGATAAGCATCTTTGCATGATAAAGAGTTCAGATATGTATTGGTGGCTAAGATGTAAAACTAAATCTCTCTTGTGATAAAGGAACCCTCTTTCTGGTGCCTTCTTGTGAGGTTATTCTGGGACAGGCCCACAATGTTCTGAAGGGAATAATAATATATCCCATTTGTCCTAGGTACACTTTAGGATCTCCTTGGAAAGTTGTAGGACATGGCTGCAGAGAAGGACGTCTGGGCTTTCTGCTCAGCTAGCTGCCACCACAACACAGATAAGCAGTGTAAAATGTCCTGGACAATTGAATATCTGTTACATAAACATATGAGTAATGCCAGCCAGCTTTCTGGGTGAGCTTATCAGCCATAAAGCATTGACCACAATGTCTTATTACCTTCACATTTGGGCCAATACAAGCAAAAATGGTTGAACAAACACAAGAGAGAGAAGCAAAGGAAGGTATAAGTAAAGATACAGTGTCCATTGTAGGAACAACTGCCTTCACAGGTACAGGCCACAGTGTCTTGATAATGTCAGCAGGTTTGGAAAGTAATTGCTTTTCTAATGAATTTCACTTTTTCCCTGGAAATATCATCAGGCCCTCTAACAACGATAACATGTAAATGTGAAAAGTTATCGGTAATGAAAAGTAATGGAAAAGTATCGGACACATTTTGGACAAATCTGTCGTAATGCAGCGAGCAAGCTCTTGCTCAAATTTTATTTCCATTTTCTGTGTCCAGTTTTGGATATTATTGTCAAAACAGTAAGTAGCTAAATCAAATTGTTCATTGTGCACAGGTTGAGAATAATGCATCATATTTCAGGGGCAAGTATGCCAAAGTTAAGTAAAAGTCAAAACCAAAACCTTTTTGCCAGAGTTCTGTCTGGTTCTGTCTGGTGATGTTATTCAATTGTCTTTTTGTAAATACACTTTTTTTACATGTTTTTCAAGATTAAAGATTCAAGGCTCAAGGCTTTCATTGTCATTCGTACATACAGTAGCTACAGTGTAGTTATGTCGATGAAAATCTTAGGTCCCAGGCTCCTCCAACAGTGTGTAACAGAGTTAAAAATGTGTATAAATAATTATTAGTTTATAAATTACGATTTAAAATAGGTTATGAATTGTATTTGTATGAGATGTTTCCTTTTAATATTTTAAATGTTTAATATTTAATATTATATTTAATATTTGTTCTACTTCCGGTCAGTGGCGCCTCCAGACATGTATCATCGGGGTGGCCAAATGGGGCCACTGAAAACCTTGGGGTGGCCCACCAAAACCAAGCATGTAATTGATGTAAAAGTATAGACTAGATGAAAACAATGGCAAAGAGAATCACCTACTGATATACTTTGGTTTCTTATTTTACATGTTCTGATACTATTCATCTGAAGTGAATATAATACGGATAGTTAACATTTTATTTCAAACAACATTTAAAAGAAGCTTGTTTTGTGTTATGTATACATGTGCTGGTGATTTATTGTTTTGTTTTTCTTATACTAGTTGTTCTTTCCTTTTAAAAAGACAAATACAGCTTAATTTAAATAAGTTCCTTTATTGTAAGGCACAACATGTTCAGCTTCTCAACACATACAATACACAACAGCAACACAACATGTTCTTCAGTTATATTCTGTCTCTAGGTTATAATAGTTTTAGAACAAAGCTGTTTGTGTCCCACTGGGATCAAAGATCATTGACATTACTTTATTAAATCCAGTTTTAAAAACATGACTATTTTATTTCAACAGGACCCAAAAATACAAGGGGTATAACACGGTAAATACATCCTGTGATTGAACATAAAAACACCATCTATTATTGACCTTTATAGCAAATTCAAAACATTATAAATGATACAAAACACCACCTTTTAGTATTAGACAGAAAATAGGTGACGAGACATATTGCTATTTTTTTAGATTAGGCCACTGTGGTGAGAGTAATACATATAGCTTGTATTCCATTTGTTTTGAAAATGTATATTTATACTTTATAAACAAACTGGTTACCCTGTTTTTAAATTAGCATACAGAACATTATGAAAACAAACTTGACTAATGGTCGGCTCATAACCTCAGAACACAGAAGAGGAAAAACTGCATAGATTCTCGTTTCATTTTGAAGGAGCTGCAGACGACCTAAAGTGTGTAGAAGACTTAAAGAGCCTGTGACACCATCCCAACAACTGTTGTGCAATGAAATATTGGGCTACTAGTAATCTCGAACCGTCAGTTTAAAAAAGAAAAAGCGATACCGTTCCGTTAAATATCAATAATTTCGAACATCGCGGGGAAATTCCTTGACTCATTTTGAAGTTTTGGGGGAAGCCGGAAGTGACGTCAATGCGGGAACGCTTCGAGAGCCAAACACGGACAAAGTGTGTTGTCATGCGTAGAAATGGTGAATTACTGAGTTCAGGCACGTTAATAACGTTTTAATGAAGTTGACTACAGTATATTCATATTTGTCAGTGCTTTCATGTCAATCCGGCGACATAAACATAGATGATCGTGGTGAAGATGATGATTACATGAGGATTAAAAATCGGGAGTGAGAGCTGCTGAATTTCCTCCCGTCGGATGTGATATAAAAACATATCGATTATTTTTGTGGTTGTAAACTCAAGTGGATGAAATTACATTTATTAGTGCTTTCATGTCAATTCGGCGAACATATGATATGTTATGATGATCGTTTGTTTGAGCCGGTCTGCATTGATGAGAAAACAAACCGATGCTTTTTGTAGTTGTAGTACACCAACGTGGATTAAACGTGTGGTTTTTTACCACGATGTCGGGAAATTAATGGATAAAATGCACGGATTATTATTATTATTCCCACTCCGATCGGGACACGAGGTCCACCGTTTCCCCGCAGCGAGGCTCCCCCCGTTGACAGTTTACGTGGGCTGGGTGCAGTGGTGGACTGGCCATCGGCGGGACGAATCCCGATGGGCCGGTACCGAAGTGGGCCGGTCGGATAAGTCACCAGCACATCCCCCATAGGCGGCGCGTGAGGCTCAGGTTTGAGAAGGCTAAATAACTTCTTTTACCTGACGCTGTCCGCCTCCGGCGTCTATAGAAAATAGATGAACTCAGTGTGCGGAGTTTAAATCTCTCAAGTCATATTACAGGATAAAGGAAATACAGTTTAAACTGCCGTATGCAGAGAAGACGCCAACGTGTCGCACTTATCATTCATATTACATCATCAATCAGATCATCGATCATATAATATCATAATATATCATATATTTCCTTATCTGAGTCAGCTTCTCCAGCCTCATCTGGCCGTGCAACACTCAGTGTCACAGACTGGATGCAGAAGTATTATTTAACACATTATGTTGACGAAACACTCGAGACAAATGTAATTAAAGTCAGATCCACGCGTGTCTTAGACGTGAACGCGCTCTCAGCTGGAGAGAGAAACCCTGGCTTGATTTACCGAGTTGATAACCAGCGTCGTAGGACCGCTTAGCGAGATCTCGTTTGTTAGTTTGTTGTTGTTAGTTTGTTTGTTACTCAAACATATCCAGGGTCTGTTGAACTGGCTTCGTAGTACAGGGCACAGGTGGCTAGCAGCGCTAATGTCAAAGACACAGACATTATACATTATATTTGTATTTTACCAGGATGCAGTGACACAAATATTTACATATTTACATTTACTATATACAGCACCTGCCGCCCCTGACATCCCCCACTCCCCCCGTTGACAATTTACTAGCGGTACCGAAGTGGGCCGGTCGAGAGTCCCGGGATGATTTGTAGTCCCATTCCACCACTGGCTACATGACCTATGATCGCCCATATTGACGCACCTCATTCCTAAACTTCTAACAGATACAACATAAACCGATCCTTCAGCCTCACATGAGCTCTCAGACACGTTCAACATTAACCTGTCATCGCTGTCTGAGCTTGCTGCTGTGTGCGCCGTCGTGCGTTTACATCTGACTGTATATATATAAAGGTTTACATGCAGATGCTGGGATCCTGGACGGTGCAGCTGGAGCGCTGTGCCCGCAATGACGTCACCCATCATTTGGCGGGACTTGAAGAATCCGCGAGAAGATCCAGAAAATGGTCAACATTGAAGGCAGATTAATGGTTATCAAAGTACAAATATCCAAAATCAGTTCAGTAACGGTTTTCAAGGAGACAATATGTACTCAAATTGATGGGTTTGGATGATGGGGGAAAACCATGTCACAGGCTCTTTAAATGATTACAAAGGTCACAATCACATTAATAAGACTGTACTTAGGTTTTAGTTTCACTTTTACAAAACAGAGTTCCACATGTACTTTCTAGCATGTGTGGCCATCTCCTCACGAGCCCTATGCTGCTGCTCCCCTGCCAGCTCTGTCTCTCCTTTACTCATCTTCTTCTTACAATAAGAAGAGATGTCTGTTGACTTTCTCTTCATTTTCTGCAAATTGACATTACACACAGCAGTGATTAATAGTAGCCATACGCACAGGGTTGGGTTGGAACGGAATACATGTAACGGCGTTACGTAATCAGAATACAAAAATCAAGTAACTGTATTCAGCTCGCGTTACATTTGAAAAACGAGTAATCTGATTACAGTTACTTTCGTAAACCTGAAGTGAATACATTTTGGATTACTTATTGGAATTATTGGTGGAAGGATTTCCTCTCAACATTTAATATTCAAGTAGTAACAGCCGCATCATCACAGCCCACAAAACCTATTACTGCCGCAGATGGACCAAAATAGCGTTTGAAAAAAAAATCGCGGGTCCGCTCGCTCAGTGAAACAATAACAACGCAACATGGAGGAACAAAAGTCTGCGTTTAAATCGCGTGTTTGTATATATAGGTGTGTGTGGTTAAAACACATCAGCCTGCGGTCGCTCTTTAGTCTTTAGCCTTACTAATGATTATTTCTGAAGTTATACACAGTGAAGGCGGTGCGTGAAAGGCGGTGCGTGAAAGGCACTGCGCGGCGTGCTCGTCTTCTCAGAGGCTGAGTTAACCCTCCCGCTGCCTCCTGGCGCTGCAGAGATCTCATGAAGTGAAGGAGGTGTTCCTTCTATAAAACAGCTGTGGGCAGCAGATACTGTGAGAGTCACGGACATTAATTCATAGATCAAGGCAGACTGGTGCACAGACTCTCCTGTTTTGCCAATCCGGTGCTTAAACTATAGCTCTACACCCCTGGCCGAAATGTCCTTAAAATGAAGTCCGAGTTCGACATTTTAATTGTCCTGCCAACACTGGCAGGACAGAAGGCGACACGCCCGTTCTAAGCCGTGTCCCTCACTCCTCACATCCCAAGCTGCATCCCCAACAAGTGTATTATGTTGTTACATCGTTTCAGATGTGATGTTTCAGTGTGCTCTTGATAAGCCATTAAAACAGTAAAAACACGTTCAGTTTCCTTTTGCTTTTTGTGTCTCCTGTTCACCAAAACATACCCATCTGTGATGGAAAAAGAAAGTAATCCAAAAGTAATCTAAAAGTAATCTGATTACGTTTTTTAAGACACGTAACTGTAACTGTATTCGGATTACTTTCAGAGCCATGTAATCAGTAATCAGTAACTGATTACATTTACAAAGTAACCCTCCCAACCCTGCCTACGCACAGGGTTGGGTTGGAACGGAATACATGTAACGGCGTTACGTAATCAGAATACAAAAATCAAGTAACTGTATTCAGCTCGCGTTACATTTGAAAAACGAGTAATCTGATTACAGTTACTTTCGTAAACCTGAAGTGAATACATTTTGGATTACTTATTGGAATTATTGGTGGAAAGATTTCCTCTCAACATTTAATATTCATTATTAGTAGGTACAGCCGAATCATCACAGCCCACAAAACCTATTGCTGCCGCAGATGGACCAAAAAAGCGTTTGAAAAAAAATCGCGGGTCCGCTCGCTCAGTGAAACAATAACAACGAAACATGGAGGAACAAAAGTCTGCGTTTAAATCGTGTGTGTGTGTGTGTGTATATACTGTATAGGTGTGTGTGGTTAAAACTAGAGCCGGGACTCGATTACAAAAATTAATCTAATTAATTAAGGCTTTGTAATTAATTAATCGAAATTAATCGCATTTTTAATCAAATATACATATTTGACCTGAGAACAGTGAGAAGCAATTTTCACATGGATTTTACTCCAAGTGGTCTACAGTCCAAGTGCATGACATGCCCTGAGCCCAATAGAGAGTGCCCTGAAAAATGCACGCGGACGAAATGGCACGAAGGGTTTGGGGGGCCTCCGTCCCCCTAGAAAATTTAGATTTTTGCAGGTCTTAGATGCTGTCTGGTGCATTCTCTAGACTGAATTATAAGATGAACCACCACAATATTATATTGTACAATTTCAATTTTATTCTTCATTTCACTTGTTTGTTTGTTCTTGTTTGTGTTTGCTCGCTTGCATGCCCTGCATAGCTATAAGAAATAGTTGTTGGTCAAAACACTTTCCATCTGATGAAGGCAAATGCCTTCCCAGATGGAAAAAAGTAGAAAACATTACATTCAGTTGTAACTGCCAAAACAAACATTATTTACACTATTATGGCCCCTGTTAAAAATGTTTGTAATGTTAACTACTGTAAATTGGTCGAACGAATGCCTCCTCATCCGGAAGCTGACCGAGCAGCAGTCGAGAGGAGCCGAGCGCATCCGCGAAGCACACGTCAGAGTTCCCGTTAGCCGGCAAATCTAAATATCTTCGGTCAAAATAATTTCCCTTTAGAGCAATACCGCTTCAGTTGCGCCACTTATGTGACAGACAAGAAGAGTATGTGACAGACAAGAATAGTCAACTCTAATGTCTAACACTTCATGTGGAGAAAGAGATGTCCTGTATGGGTTGATTGTGCGTTGATCTGTTGGTAATGCCTCGGGGTTCCGGTGGGCATGTAAACAAATGCATAATGCTGCGCTATACTTTGTGGCCTCATCCAGTTGCATAGCGACACTTATTGTGTAGTTGTCTTTTAATAAGCAGGTAGTCATATCATTAGCTAGAACTAGCTGGATCTGATCGATATGGACATAAACGCGAGTGAAGTCTAATCTGACGGGAGAGAGAGATCAGCTGCTGCTGACGAGTCGAGACTCGACATGCAGCTCTGCATAACCACATGCAGCGGTGAGCGGAACAAAACACACACTTACCTCTCAAACTACCTAAACTAGTTATAGAGATGTTTAGTTTTACTGTCGGGTCACTCATTACTGGATCCGCGAGCTGCATGATACTGGCATAATAGATTGCCCGATCGGGCAACCAGCAGGTGAGGCTTCATTGCCCGAGCTAAATACTAGATGGCCCCGGGCCATCGGGCAGTCCTTAATGTCGAGCCCTAATCCAGTGAGCCAGGGACTTGGTTATTTTCTCAGACGTGGACTTACTTATCCTGGCCCTGAAACCAGTCATCTGGTTGAGTGTGGGTTGGGTCAGGGTGTGGTTCCTTGCACTCGGAGTCGGGCTAACGTCCACGCTAGCTGCTACATGCTTTGCATTTAGGTGATACTTTAGGCTTGATGTGCTGCGGTGATATGCAAATTATTTTTTGCATAATTTGCACACAACCGTGCTCTTGTCGACGCTTCCATCCGTCCGTTTTTTAAAACAAAATTTCCCATCCACGGGGCCGACCAAAGCGGTCTCATCAGCTTGTTCGTTCATGTTTGACTATTGTTCACCGTGGTTTGAAGTCCCATGCTGAAGTCATGAACGTTAGTTGGTGCTCCAGTATAATCGGTACGCCTGAAACTCATCCAGTGAGAAACGTTCCGCTGTGCAAAAATAAGTGCGATTAAAATGTGTTAATTTTTTTAACGCGTTAATTTTTGTGTAATTAATTAATCTTAATTAATGCGTTAAAGTCCCAGCCCTAGTTAAAACACATCAGCCTGCGGTCGCTCTTTAGCCTTACTAATGATTATTTCTGAAGGTATACACAGTGAAGGCGGTGCGTGAAAGGCACTCGTAAAGGCACGCTCGTCTTCTCAGAGGCTGAGTTAACCCTCCCGCTGCCTCCTGGTACTGCAGAGATTTCATGAAGTGAAGGAGGTGTTCCTTCTATAAAACAGCTGTGGGCAGCAGATAATGTGAGAGTCACGGACATGAATTCATAGATCAAGGCAGACTGGTGCACACACTCTCCTGTTTTGCCGATCCGGTGCTTAAACAAATATAGCTCTAAACCCCTGGCCGAAATGTCCTTAAAATGAAGTCCGAGTTCGACATTTTAATTCATGTCCTGCCAACACTGGCAGGACAGAAGGCAACACGCCTGTTCTAAGCCCTGTCACTCACTCCTCACATCCCAAGTTGTTGTTACATCGTTTCAGATGTGATGTTTCAGTGTGCTCTTGATAAGCCATTAAAACAGTAAAAACACGTTCAGTTTCCTTTTTGTGTCTCCTGTTCACCAAAATATACCCAGGAAAAAGTAATCTAAAAGTAATCTGATTACGTTACACGTAACTGTAACTGTATTCGGATTACTTTCAGAGCCATGTAATCAGTAATCAGTAACTGATTACATTTACAAAGTAACCCTCCCAACCCTGCCTACGCATTACACAGTAGCGTGGCGTGGGAAAAAAATTAGGGGAAGCCAATAATAAGTCCTTTCTTTTGGGTCGGGGGTGTGGTGGTCAATGTAATAACGTAACCAGATGAGTGATTACAGCACCCGGTATCATTTTACACACATTTGTATCAGATGCAGGACTTACACACGCCTGTTATCTAACCGACAGGTCCGCACGCACTCTCCAGCCGAAACTCTAATAAGCATTCATTCACAAACTAAATCAGGAGACCTTTAACGTTTTACGTCCGATTCGCTCCTTTTTTCCTCGCTGTACACAGCTCCAGTTTGGGCATCGGCCTGTCATCAGATTGTATTTGTTGTTGCTGCTGTAGCGGAAGTTTAGTACAATTATTTTTGATGAAATACTCCAAATCTCCACCCTCCATAATTGCACTTGCTTCAGTTGCTTGCTACTTTCTAACGGCGGTGAGAGTGATGCAGTAACGCTATCTATCTTCTATAGATTAGATTTATGATTCGAAAAGTAGGGTAGACATGTGGATATTATCCGACTGAACAAAACTTGCATTTATCTAACAGGTTCATTTTCCACTGACCTTATTTCGAGCTATTTTCCTAAATCCTATGGAGAAATCCCACACGAAAACCACACCATTGGGAAAGCTTAATGTTTTGTTTAATACAAAAAAACAGGGAAAGGCTTGAAAAACACTGAGAGTTGAGACTCAGGGTGCAGGGTGAGGGTCTCAGTGCAGGTATTCAGGCTCCATTGAATCCCCCTCTGGTTCTTGTGCTGAAAGAGGGAGTAACAGACAGGAGAAAGGGTTATACACACAGCACACCTATTGGATGGGAAATGCCTTGGGGAGATAAGGTGTTTACTTATATAAAACAGTAGTATTAAACGTACCTTGTGTTTTCACTCTCACTTAAGTCACTCTCCCTTTGCCATCAATCCAGAATCAGCTGAGCTGCAACATTATACAGACAGGTAATAATCAACAGAATCACAAGGACACAATATGGCTCTGCTAAAAACACTCACTCTTACACTCTTACACGCAAGTTATATTTATCTAATATGTAACTCCCTCCACCCCCCCGCATAGAATCCCGTTCAGATGCCCCTCTTCTCTAATTCAACATGTTGGACGAAATGACATTAAGAGAACGGAATTTACAATTAAAAGGCTGTTCAACGTGTGTTGCTAACTTGCTTCGGTATGCTAGCTTAATCTGTTATCTGTAAACGTTCCCTAAATCTACTAATTTAGGGATAATCCACTGACATCCTTTAATACACATGTTCATTTGAATCAGATGTACTCATAATATCCGCAATATAAATCTTTAAACTTCTTCTTACCTTTAAAAGTCCGTCACGAACGGTGTATTATGCTGCAACTCCACAGCTCTGCCAGCCTTGGCGCTAACTTCCGGGGAACGATTGAGAGGCTCCACGATCCGCCATTGCTGTAAAAAAGTGGTCCATTGGAGTGAACGGAGATGTCGTAACTCTTCTATTAAATGGCTCTGGTCACGAAGTACTCCACTAGGACTTTCCTGAAGTACTCCCCTGTTGATAGAAATCAACACGTAATGAATTAAGACCCCACGGTTTGATGATTGATAGGTGCTCTCTTTCATTTTGACACACAGAATTTTTTTACAATAAACATGTTAAATGGATATATCCGCCTTCTTTCATTTATCTTTCCATTCCCACAACAATATACATAAAGAAATGACATATTTTGGACATAGTTCGAATGGTGATTAATCATGATTAATTATTTTTAAGCTGATTAAAAATTGTAATCGTTTGACAGCCCTAATATATATATATATAATGTATACTGTTATTTCACACATGCTAAATGGAGGAATTATTTCTGATTTGAGTTACATTGTTGAAAGAATAAGCCAGTGAAGTAATCGATTTGTTTTTTCCACATTTGTTTTCACAGTGATGAAGACGAGTATCAAATGGCTTCTGGATCACAGCCATCAACATCTGCCTCATCCGAGCTACGATGTGCATCAGATCAAAATTCAAGACTGCCTTAAGGACTTAAAAACGTGGATGACCTTAAACTTTTTGATGTTAAACATGACCAAAACTGAAGTTATTGTACTTGGCCCGAAGAATCTACGAAACAAATTATCTAAAGATATACTAACTATGGATGGCATTAATTTGGCCTCCAGTGAGACTGTAAGGAATCTTGGTGTTATATTTTATCAGGATTTATCCTTTAACGCCCACATAAAATCAATTTCAAGGACCGCCTACTTCCATCTACGTAACATTGCAAAAATCAGGCATATCTTGCCTCAAAACGATGCAGAGAAACTAGTCCATGCATTTGTTACTTCTAGGCTGGATTATTGTAACTCTTTATTATCAGGGAGTACCAAGAAGTCAGTCAAGTCGCTTCAGCTGATTCAAAATGCTGCGGCTCGTGTACTAACCAGAGTTAGGAAAAGGGACCACATTACTCCTGTTCTGGCTGCCTTACACTGGCTCCCTATAGAACACAGGATAGAATTTAAAATTCTTCTTCTCGCCTACAAAGCCCTTAATGGGCAGGCGCCATCTTACCTTAAAGAACTCATTATACCCTACTGTCCTACTAGGGCATTGCGTTCCAAGAATGCAGGGTTGTTGGTTGTTCCTAGAGTCTCTAAAAGTACAATGGGAGCCAGAGCCTTTTCTTATCAAGCTCCACATTTGTGGAATCAGCTTCCAGTTTGTGTTCGGGCGGCAGACACCCTATCCGTTTTTAAGAGTGCGCTTAAGACCTTCCTTTTTGATAAAGCTTATAGTTAGGGCTGATTAGATTCAGACCCTAGTTTTGCTGATATAGGCTTAGTTTGTCGGGGGACATCTTACTTCTTCCTTCTCTCCGTCTGTACCTGTGTACACTCATGTTCCGATTAACCCAGCTTCCCCACATTTCTTTCTTTTTGGCGTCTATATACGCCAGGATCCGGAGTCATGGATGATCCTGCGGTCCTGTGTCCTGGATCGCGAGCGCTGGATCTTAAGTCGTGGCTGTGGTCCTGGATCATCGGTCCTGGATGGATATCCTTGTGGATTCATCTTCCTATTATACACACATGCATTTCCAAACATTTGGACTACCTATGTTGCAAATGTATTATCTTTTCAATTTACACACGGCATCTATTGCACGTCTGTCCGTACTGGGAGAGGGATCCCTCCTCTGTTGCTCTCCCTGAGGTTTCTCCCATTTTTCCCTTTAAACTGGGTTTTCTTCGGAAGTTTTTCCTTGTACGATGTGAGGGTCTAAGGACAGAGGGTGTCGTATTGTCATACTGATATTCTGTACACACTGTGAAGACCACTGAGACAAAATGTAACATTTGTGATATTGGGCTATATAAATAAACATTGATTGATTGATTGATTGATCAGCATACAGTTGCCCCAGAGCCATCAACATCCAAGCTACGCCGTCGGACGTCTGCACCAGTACTAACTCAGCCTCCCTCTGCATCTTCTGATTCAGTGGACAGACTGTCAGGAGGAAACGGGCTGGTGTGTGGCAGACTAAGATTGTTACCGTTCCTGACGCTGTGGTGGACTACAACAGAAGCATGGGCTGCGTGGATGTGTCCGATGCTTTGATTGGGTACTACAGCGTTCACCATAAAACCATTAAGTGGTACAAGACTTTTTTTTACCATTTTCTGGACATTGCAGTGGTGAACAGCTTCCTTCTCCACAAGGAGCTGCACAAGATGAGGGGTGACCCCGGCAGGATGAAGCCACACACCCAGAAGTCCTTCAGGGAGCAGCTTGCTGCAGACATGAGGGGTGAAGTCCCTGCAGCACCACCACCACTCCCCCCATCATCACTCGTATGCATTCCCAAGTATTATGGGAAAGATGCCACCGTGCTCAGGAGGTGCTCTGATGCTGGCAACACAACGGTGAAGACCTATCTACTGCACTAACGGCCCGTCCATACAGCGGCGTGCGTTGAAGCTTCCAACACTTCTGCCCATTCACTTTGAATGGGGTGACGTCACTTGTAACCGAACTGCATTTTGGGAAGCGACGTGGAGCGTTTCTGGCGTTGCTCGCTTCAAAAGTTGAGCAATGTTCAACTTTTGACGCCTCGACGCACGCCGCTGTGTGGACGGGCCGTAAGTGCCTGGTCTCTCTGTGCCTCAATTCAAAGAACTATTTTGAGGCGTAGCACACCTCTGACTAAACACATTCAGGTTGTGTACATTTTCTCTTTCTTGCCAGTGTTTACAAAGAAAATGCTTGTGGTGTTATTTCGGTTTTAGTGTAGTTTTTTAGTGTGTTATTTTTTAAATAAATCTGCTCCTGTTGGAGACAGATGTATCCTATATTTCCTAATTTTTATTGTGTAAGTAAACCTTCCAAGAAGTGTTAGTCGGGTGATAAACATGTAAGGACTGTTGCAAAGCCCACACACAGACACACACACACACACACACACACCATTTACATTAGAAAAAAAAGAAATGTAATTTAAAAAAAGATTTTTAATTATTATTTTTATAAAAACACTTGTATTTGGATGGAATGATTACCTATAGTGATAATACAATACATTTTTACAGTATGGTACCTGAAAAAGGTTAAATGGCACTGATGGTATCCAAATGTGCCCAAATGTTCCCAAAGGTCAGTCCGCCTGGACTTTTTTTTGCTAAACCTCTCTTAAAAAGGTCAAATTTCACTTGTTTTGCCTCAATCTTGATACAGGGTACTTATATGTTATACTTTGGATTCCTAAAGCTTTTAGTCTATCATCCCATCATTCAAGGGTGGTTTTCACTATAAGTAATAGTTTTGTTTTTTAGGCGGAGGTAAGAATTTACCATTTTTTTTACCATGTTCCATCTCAATTCAATTCAAAACCTTTATTTATCCAGGTAAAATTCCATTGAGATCAATGATCTCTTTTTCAAGGGAGACCTGCAGCAGTAGGTTCCACAAGAAGACATAAACACATAAACAACAGAACAACAAAAGGACATCATACAGCAAAATGTACAGGGATTACAATTTACATATCTAACCGTACAGGTACCAACGGTATCTGATTTTGTAGCATCCAACAGAGCTTTAAAAACATGTAGTGGTACTAGCTTGGTAATTTTCCATTCTTTTTGCAGACTGTTCCATGTTAGTGGAGCTGCACATCTAAAGCTTTCTTCCCTAAGACAGTCCTAGCACTTGGCACATTTAATAAAACCACAGCATGCGATCTCAGGCAATAAGTACTTTCAATTCGCCGAGAGATCAGGGAGCAGATATAAGATGGTAGTTTATCCAACATGGCTTTGTAAATGAGAAAGTACCAGTGACTGAGCCTCCGTACAGTAAGTGATGGCAATACCGCCTTGGCATACAGGGTACAGTGATGCGTAAGTGCTTTACAATTTGTCAAAAATCTCAGTGCACTGTGATACGCAGCATCTAATTTGCTCAGGTAATTGGCAGGTGCCAATATATATTATTATATTATATATAACAAATCACCATAGTCCAGCACAGGTCATTTAAAGGTCACAGTGACTAGCCTTTTCCTGGCCTCAAGCGAGAAACAGGACTTGTTCCTGTAGAAGACACCTAGCCTAGCTTTTTAAGCAGGTTATTTACATGACATTTAAAAGTGAGACAATCATCAAGCCAGATACCCAGGTATTTGTAACAGGTAACCACTTCAAGTTGTATTCCTTGCGTAGTTACAATATCCAAAGCAGTCTCCGGTGTATTTTTAGCTTTAGCTTTAGAAAAGAGCATGACCTTGGTTTTATCCACATTTAAAAGAAGCTTAAGCTCAGAGAGCTGAGCCTGAATAATGTCAGTGTGCAACTCGATTTTGAGAAGAAAGCAACTGGACACTTCTAGAATTGTGTGAGTAACATTCTGTTTTTAGACTTCTCTGTTTCAGTGTGTGTACTCTGTATCAATGCTCTGTAGTTGATCTGACTGAAATTGTGATTTTAAATCTCAAAACCGCTACAGTATCTGTCAGGCAGAAACTTGGGACAGGTAATTTGACTGAAAACCTTAAAACTGAACTAACTGACTGGTAGGGTTAACTTTGATTTAAACATTTGTAGAATACTAAGAGCTTTATTGAGTAGGTGTAACTGTATTAAGGGTTAAACTCATAACTTTATAACTTAGGGTTTAATGTAATTGACTTAAAAGACAATAACGCGTCGGGCTCTCCTCTCCTCTTTCTCTGCTTCGATCTCTCAGGCAAAAAGCACTTTCTTTCAAGATAAGATCCAATCTTCCTATTCCAAACCCAAAAAAATATTTTCCATCTTCTCCTCCCTTCTGGACCCCCCCCCCCCCCAAAGCCCCTTCCCCCTCGTCCCTTCTGTCAAGCGACTTTGTTAACCACTTTGAAAAAAGGTTGATGATATTCGCTCTTCTTTTTCTGACTCACCTTTACTCACCGCTGGGTCACCAGACCCTCCTTTCACCCGCACACTAACCTCCTTCTCCCCTCTCTGTCCAAGTGAGGTTCTTACCCTCATTACCTCTGCCCGCCCTACCACCTGTCCTCTGGACCCTATCCCTTCAAACCTCCTTCAGACTATCGCTCCTGATATTCTACCGTTTCTCACCCATTTCATCAACACTTCTCTAACTTCTGGTCACTTTCCAAACAGTCTCAAGGAGGCAAGAGTAAACCCTCTCCTAAAGAAACCCACTCTCAACCCGTAAGATGTTATAAACTACAGGCCTGTCTCTCTCCTCCCGTTCCAGTCTAAAACACTTGAACGCGCTGTCTTTAGACAAATCTCCTGTTATCTCCATCAGAACAACCTTCTGGATCCGCACCAGTCTGGTTTCAAGGCAGGTCACTCCACAGAAACTGCCCTCCTTGCTGTCACTGAGGAACTGCACACTGCTAAAGCAGCCTCCCTCTCCCTCTGTCATCATCCTTTTGGACCTGTCTGCTGCATTCGACACGGTGAACCATCAGATCCTCCTTCGCACTCTCCAAGAACTTGGAGTTTCAGGCTCTGCACTTTCCCTCCTCACCTCATACCTCAAAGACCGCACCTACAGGGTTACTTGGAGAGGGTCCGAGTCCGACCCTTGTCAATTAACTACAGGGGTCCCTCAGGGATCTGTTCTTGGTCCCCTCCTCTTCTCCTTGTACACAAACTCGCTCGGATCTGTCATTAGCCCGCATGGTTTTTCATACCACTGCTACGCTGACGACACCCAATTAATTCTGTCCTTTCCCCGCTCAGAGACCCAGGTCGTCGCACGCATCTCTGCTTGTCTAGCTGACATCTCTCAGTGGATGTCTGATCATCACCTCAAGCTCAACCTTGACAGGACTGAACTGCTTTTCCTTCCGGGAAAAGATTGTCCCACTCTTGACCTAACAATGAACATCGGCACCTCTGTTGTTTCCCCGACTCAGACTGCAAGGAATCTGGGTGTGACCCTAGATAACAACCTGTCCTTCACTGCAAACATTGCTGCTACAACCCGCTGCTGCAGATACACGCTTTACAACATCAGGAGGATGCGTCCCCAGCTGACCCAGAAAGCGACGCAGGTTCTGGTCCAGGCTCTCGTCATCTCACGCCTAGACTACTGCAACTCCCTCCTGGCTGGTCTACCTGCATGTGCCATCCGACCTCTGCAGCTCATCCAGAATGCAGCTGCTCGCCTGGTCTTCAACCTTCCTAAATTCTCCCACACCACGCCGCTCCTCCGCTCCCTCCACTGGCTTCCGGTAACTGCTAGAATCCACTTCAAGACAATGGTACTTGCGTACCATGCTGCAAATGGATCTGGCCCTTCCTACATCCAGGACATGGTTAAACCGTACACCCCAGCATAGTGTTGCACGGTGTACCGATACCTGAAAGGTACCGCGATACCCTGCCGTTAAAAACGGTACGATTGATCCGTTTCATTAGTATCGGTACTTTAAGAATGACGGGGAAAAGTACTCCCGTGAAAAAGCGCCGTTTTAATAAGAGCCGTGTGTGTTCAGCACTCTGCTTCCACTCCCTGCACTGCAGCCGTGCCTGCAGTCCCGCTCCTCTCAAGCACGTTCTAAGTCCCTCCCCTCTCTCGTGCACGCGGCCACGCGCTAGCTGCCAGAGCATGTGAGAAAACGAGAAGCATGGCTGAAAGTGGGAGTGCAACTGCCACTGCGCCTCGGCTTGTTGACAAAAAAGACGCCAGAAGTCTGTGAACGGGCCGTTCAGGAGTTCAGAGCAGAGCTCCCTGTCGGAGCGGCAGAGCGTGATGTGCACTGAAAAGTTTTTCTGTCGCAATATTATCGTTGAGCAAACTTAACTAGCAAACTAGCATCACTATCTGCTAACGTTAGCTTTAGCCTTCGTTTTCTATTAGTTTTTTTCATAGGCTATAAACGGAGGTGGTATAAGTATATATCTTGTACTTGAGTAAAAGTAGAAGTACCCAGGTCTTGTACTTGAGTTAAAGTAGAAGTACCAGAATGTAGGAACAATCCTGCAATCAAAATGTTCCTCAAATAAAAGTACAAAAGTATTATCATCAAAATATAGTTAAAGTAGCGACAGTAAAAGTAGAAGTACTCAGGTCGTGTACTAGAAGCACCAGAGTGTAGTAATACTCTGTTACAGTAAAAGTACTGCATTCAAAATGTTCCTCAAGTAAAAGTATTAAAGTAGCGACAGTAAAAGTAGTCATTGTGCAGATTGGTCCATTTCAGAATAATATGATAGGTTTTATAATGATTGATCATGAAAGTGTTCTCAAAGCTGGTGAAGGTGCAGCTTGTTTGAATGACTTTGTATACTGCAGGGTAGCTTGTGGATTTACTCCAGGTGGAACTAAAGTCTGATTCAACACTTGGTTATATTTCACATCATTCATCCACATCTGTGAAGTAACTAAAGGGATTAATACATGTAGTGGAGTAAAAGTACACCATGCACCTCTGAACTGTAGTGGATTAGAAGTACAAAGTAGCAAAAGAAACATTGAAATACTTAAATAAAGTACAAGTATCTCAACATTGTACCCAAGTAGTACTTGAGTTTATGAACTTAGTTACTTTACACCAGTGGCTATAAAGATAGAAAGATTAAGCCTTGCACAGAGGCATGGAAATACATTTTCAAAATGTTAAACTCACTGCTAAAATAAATGCTTTTATATATATTTATATTAGATGTGACTCTTTGGCGTTTCTGTTCTTAGTAACACTGCTGCTTTAGTTGTTCTGACTGCTAAAATCATCTGTTATTCCTAATTTTAAAGCCGATATTCCGTGTTTCCCTTTTTTTAAGAAAAGTATCGAAAAAGAATCAGAATCGCAATTCTTGACTTGGTATCGGTATCGAAACCAAAATGTTGGTATCGTGACAACACTACCCCAACACGTGCACTCCGCTCTGCATCAACCAAACGGCTCGCTGCACCATCGCTGCGAAGGGGACCCAAGTTCCCATCAGCAAAAACACGTGGGTTTGCTATCCTGGCTCCAAAATGGTGGAATGAGCTCCCCATTGACATCAGGACAGCAGATAACTTGCACACCTTCCGGCGCAGACTGAAAACTCATCTCTTTCGACTCCACTTTGAGCGATAGAACTATTAACAAAGCACTTATATACTAATAAAGGACTGGCTTATCTAAAGCCAGTTGAGTAGCACTTGAAATGTTTTTGCTCTATGAAGCCTGATGTACTTATATGATTCTGTTTTCTTCAAGTTTGTATTTTGTTGGTCGAACGCACTTATTGTAAGTCACTTTGGATAAAAGCGTCAGCTAAATGCAATGTAATCCATCCATCCATCCATCTTCTCCCGCTTATCCGTGGTCGGGTCGCGGGGGTAGCAGTTCCAGCAGAGAGCCCCAAACTTTCTTTTCCCTGGCGACATCAACCAGCTCTGACTGGGGGATCCCAAGGCGCTCCCAGGCCAGCGAAGAGATATAATCCCTCCACCTGGTCCTAGGTCTACCCCTTGGTCTCTTCCCAGCTGGACGTGCCTGGAACACCTCCCTAGGGAGGCGCCCAGGTGGCATCCTAACTAGGTGCCCGAACCACCTCAACTGGCTTCTTTCGACGCGAAGGAGGAGCGGCTCAACTCCGAGTCCCTCCCTGATGACCGAACTTCTCACCTTATCTCTAAGGGAGACACCAGCCACCCGGCGGAGGAAACCCATCTCGGCCGCTTGTATCCGCGATCTCGTTCTTTCGGTCATGACCCATCCTTCATGACCATAGGTGAGGGTAGGAACGAAAATGGCCCGGTAGACAGAGAGCTTTGCCTTCTGACTCAGCTCCCTTTTCGTCACAACGGTGCGGTAAAGCGACTGCAGTACCGCTCCCGCTGCTCCGATTCTCCGGCCCATCTCACGCTCCATTGTTCCCTCACTCGAGAACAAGACCCCGAGATACTTGAACTCCTTCACTTGGTGTAAGGACTCATTCCCTACTTGGAGTGGACAGTCCATCGGTTTCCTGCTGAGAACCATGGCCTCAGATTTGGAGGTGCTGATCCTCATCCCAGCCGCTTCACACTCGGTTGCGAACCGATCCAGTGAGTGCTGAAGGTCGCAGACCGATGAAGCCATCAGAACCACATCATCTGCAAAAAGCAGTGGTGCAATCCTTACTCCACCGAACTGCAGACCCCCCCCCCCCACGACTACGCCTCGAAATCCGATCCATGTATATTACAAACAGGATTGGTGACAAAGCGCAGCCCTGGCGGAGGCCAACCCTCACCGGAAATGGGTCCGACTTACTGCCGAGGACCCGGACACAGCTCTCGCTTTGGGAGTACAGAGATTGGATGGCCCTGAGTAGAGACCCCCTCACCCCATACTCCCGCAGCACCTCCCACAGTAACTCCCTGGGAACCCGGTCATACGCCTTCTCCAAGTCTACAAAACACATGTAGACTGGATAAGCGTACTCCCAGGCCCCATCCAGGATCCTTGCGAGAGTAAAAAGCTGATCCGTCGTTCCACGACCAGGACGGAATCCGCATTGCTCCTCCTCAATCTGAGGTTCGACAATCGGCCTGACCCTCCTTTCAAGTACCTTGGAGTAAACTTTCCCGGGGAGGCTGAGTAGTGTGATGCCTCTGTAATTGGCACACACCCTCTGATCCCCCTTTTTGAAAAGGGGGACCACCACCCCGGTCTGCCACTCCTTCGGTACTGTTTCCGACTTCCACGCAACGTTGATGAGACGTGTCAACCATGACAGTCCCTCAACACCCAGAGCCTTCAGCATTTCCGGGCGGATCTCATCCACCCCCGGAGCTTTGCCACTGTGGAGTTGTTTAACGACCTCAGTGACCTCCCACCGGGAGATTGGTGTTGATCCCCCGTCATACTCCAGCTCTGCCTCTAACATAGATGGCGGAGTTGTCGGGTTCAGGAGTTCCTCAAAGTGTTCCTTCCAACGCCCCAACACTCCATCAGTTGAGGTCAACAACGTCCCATCCTTACTGTACACAGCTTGGATGGTTCCCTGCTTCCCCCTCCTGAGGTGTCGGACAGTTTTCCAGAACAACTTTGGTGCCGCCCGAAAGTCCTTCTCCATGTCTTCTCCAAACTTCTCCCACACCCGCTGCTTTGCCTCGGCCACGGATGAGGCTGCTGCCCTTCGGGCCTGTCGGTACCTTGCAACTGCCTCGGGAGTCCCCCGGGATAACAAATCCCTGAAGGCCTCCTTCTTCAGTCGGACGGCTTCCCTGACCACCGGTGTCCACCAGGAGGTTCGAGGGTTACCGCCCCTTGAGGCACCTAGGACCTTGAGACCACAGCTCCCCACCGCGGCTTCGGCAATAGAGGCTTTGAACACCGACCACTCTGGTTCAATGTCCCCAACCTCCACAGGAATGCCCGAAAAGCTCCGCCGGAGGTGTGAGTTGAAGGCCTCCTGAACTTGGGCCTCCTCCAGACGTTCTCAGTTCACCCGAACTACACGTTTGGGCTTACCAGGTCTATCCAGAGGCTTCCCCCCGCCACTCGACCCAACTCACCACCAGATGGTGATCAGTTGACAACTCCGCCCCTCTCTTTACCCGAGTGTCCAAAACATACGGCCTCAGGTCCGATGATATGATAACGAAATCGATCATGGACCTTCTGCCTAGGGTGCTCTGGTACCACGTACACTTATGAGCATCCTTATGTTCGAACATGGTGTTTGTTATGGCCAATCCATGACTAGCACAGAAGTCCAGTAACAAACCACCACTCCGGTTCAGATCAGGGGGGCCGTTCCTCCCAATCACGCCCCTCCAAGTGTCTCCATCATTACCCACATGTGCGTTGAAGTCTCCCAGCAAGACTAAGGAGTCCCCTTCAGGAGCCCCATACAGGACTCTTTCCAGGGTCTCCAAGAAGGCCGAATACTCTGAACTGCTGTTGGGTGCATAAGCACACACAACAGTCAGAGTTTTCCCCCCCATAACCCGCAGGCGTAGGGAGGCGACCCTCTCGTCCACTGGGGTAAACTCCAACAACGAAGCACTTAACCGGGGACTTGTGAGTATCCCCACACCCGCCCGGCGCCTCACACCTTGAGCAACTCCGGAGAAGAATAGAGTCCAACCCCTATCCAGAAGTAAGGTTCCAGAGCCGACGCTGTGCGTAGAGGTGAGCCCAACCAGATCCAACTGGTACCGCTCCACCTCCCGCACAAGCTCCGGCTCCTTCCCCCCCAGAGAGGTGACGTTCCACGTCCCCAAAGCCAGCTTCTGCCGCCCGGGTCTGGTCCGTCGAGACCCTCCGCTTTCACTGCCACCCTTCTGGCAGCGCACCCGATTATGCAATGTAATGTAATGTTAAAAACAGCCTGTAATTTAACAACAGCCTCGTTAATCGAGGGACCTGCACAGTACATAACGGTATCGTCCGCATAAAAATGTAAAGTTGCTCCTTCGACATTTTCACCTAAACTATTAATATAGAGAGAGAATAATAGCGGACCTAAAACTGAACCTTGTGGTACACCATTAGTGATGTTTAACTACTCAGAAGACAGCCCATCAAACTGAACACATTGGGACCTTTCAGAGAGGTAGTTCACAAACCAACCCACTGCATGGCTGGATATGCCAATACTGACCAGCATCTGCTTCAAAATGCGATGATCGACAGTATCAAAAGCTTTGGATAGGTCAACAAATAGAGCTGCACAACTCTGCTTATTATCTAAAATACTCGTAATATCATTTACCACTTTCATTGTGGCAGTGATGGTGCAATGTTGCTTTCTGAAGCCTGACTGATGTTTAGACAGGATGTCATTTGTACATAAAAACTCCTTTACTTGTTCACTCACTAGGCGTTCAAGAACCTTAGCCAGAACTGACAATTTAGAGATGGGTCTATAATTGTTTAATAAGGTGGCCTCCCCTCCTTTTAGTAGTGGCAGGACATAAGCTGACTTCCATACTTTTGGGATTTTGTTCGTGCTGAGAGGTTAAAAAGAGTAGCAAGAGGTGGAGCAATAAAATCTGCAGCTATCTTTAAAAAGAAAGGTTCTACGTTGTCCGGACCAGCCGGCTTTTTAGGATCTAGCTTGGTTAAGACTTCACGAAGAACATCAACAGTAAAAGGAGTAAACTGAAAGGGTTTTCCAGACCACATTGTTCTGAGTCACCGACTGTGGTGTTCACAGAAGCAGAATTAGAAACAGAATGAAACAGAGAGCCACAGGACACAAAATGCTCATTAAAGCAATTGAGCATAGTGGCCCTGTCCGATATAGTGCCAGATGCTGTGGTAAGGCACGGAGGTAGCTCATTACGGATATCACCGTTGGATATCGATTTTATGGCTTTCCAGAATTTTCTAGGGTTGTTCAGGTTCTTTGTGGTAACTGACAGATACTACTTAGATTTAGCACTTTTGATATGTGAAGTGAAGCTATTTCTTAGCTGCCTAAAACGCAGCCATTCTACCTCTGAGCCTGATTTCCTAGCCTTTGCCCAGGCCTTGTTTCTCTCATGTAGGAGACTAGATAATTCAGCAGAAAACCAAGGATTGTCTCGTCCCTTCACTCTAAATGTACGCAGGGGTGCATGTCTATAGATCTATAATTTCCATAAAACCAAGATAAAAATAAGACCATGCAGTCTCAACATCAGCACACAAATCGATTTTTGCCCTATCAAACCCAAACAGATCATGTACAAAACCCTGCTCCACAAAATGTTTTATGTCTCTCTTGATGATAATACGAGGTTTAACCTTTTGGACTTTTGTGTCCCTAATAGTATTTATAGGGAATATTAGTTAGAATGAGATCAATTAGGGAGGATTTATTTGGGGACTTAATATTAGGGCGAGTAGGACTGTCAACAATCTGAGTAACATTTAAAGTGATACAAAGGTTTTTAAAATCCTCTGACACTGTAGTTAACCAGTCCCAGTTAAAATCTCCAAGTAGCACTATGTCCTTGTAGTCTAGTTGCGATAAAAGATGTGCTAGCGAAGACAAGGAGTCTTTGACAGCTGAGGGGGGTCTGTAACAGCCCACGACCATGACCTGTTGACCCTTTGCCACTTCTATATTTAAGGCTAAAAATTCAAATTGCTTACTGATAGATTTGGAAACTAATGTGGTTACACTGAACTTATTCTTAACATAAATGGCAACGCCACCACCTTTATTAGGCCGGTCGGTACGATACACATTATAACCATTTAAGGCAATGTCAGAGGACAAAATAGATTTATTTAGTCATGATTCTGATAAAACAATGAGGTCAGCGTCAGTCGAGCTCGCCCAAATATGGACAAAATCTAGTTAACCAAACAGACTGCGCACATTCAAGTGGATGAAACCCAACCCAGATATAGCTTTAAAATCAGCAGGAGTAGCGATCTGACTACTACTACTGGGCGGACCAGGGTTAGGTTGTACATTTCCTGACAGTAATAACAACAACAAAACCAGGCATCTTTTCCTCTTAAGCGACACACATATTGTCATCTACTTTAGAATCACCGGAAAAGTCTGCGAGAGTGTGATTAGAGCTTAAGAAGCAGTCCTGAAGAACCATCATCGCAGGAAAACAAAAAAGACAAACATATTTTGTCGATCAGATTGACTGTGACAAGGCAACCGGTAATTGTTTGTATAACACATCCGAACCTTTGCAGGGGGTGCCCACTGCGGGTGGCAGAACAGACCTGAATCCAGTAGACTCCTCAGAATGACTAGAGATCTTCTCATAGTCCAAAACAGTTAACAGGCACAGCAGAATCCCGATATGGGCCATTTTCCCAGACCAGCACACAGAATCTGCGATGTTCCTGGAGCAAAATTAGCACAGCAGCAAAGGACAGACGAAAGCAGCAGCGCGGTATCCCCGGGGTGAAAGCAGGCCTCTGCGACAGCAGAACCAGGACAGATGGAAAGCAGGCCCCAGCCGTGGTAAAATCCTCCTCCGCACAGCAGAACAAGCAGGCCAAGCCCGAAGCGTGGATCCACTCCATCTCTCCGTGACTACTCCGGGGTAAAAACCTCTCCAGTGCAGCCATACTCTACAGGTGGGAGCAGGCCTCCGTAGATCGCAGATCGCAGGCAGCAAACAGGTGGAGCCGCTCCGTCTCTTTGCGACGAGCAGGCCTCCGTAGATCGCAGATCGAAGGCAGCAACAGGTAGAGCCGCTCCGTCTCTCCGCGACGACTCCGGGGTAAAAACCTCTCCAGTGCAGCCGTACTCTACAGGTGGGAGTTGGCCTCCGCAGACAACTAAAACTACTACTTGTATAAGCAGGGATGGCTAAATGTTTGTGAGCAGGAGAGCTAGATGCTAACAGATGCCAGATGCTAACAGGCAGTGGGAGCCTGTAAAAATTGCGACTGTTCTCTCTGACACGCTAATCCGAATTAACAGGTAATTTCAGGATAGACTTAGAATAGAAAGATTTTAGTGACTTTGAGGATAATAACTCCAAGGAATACTAAAAGTGAAAAAGCCGCCTGTTGCATAAATAACGTCTGAATTTACTCTGACACAGAAACATCTATATTGATTCGGACACTTCTACATCCACAGATGTAACCGTGCTTTGATAAAATAAATTATTCATATAACCCTTTTAGAAGTTAAGTTATAGTCATTTGTTTTGGGCATAGCATTTTCGAGCCTGAAACCTGAAAAACAGGCTCAGGGCTTAACAGGTTAACAGTCTTCTGGCATGTGGAATAAAACTGTCCCTAAGTCTGGTGGTTGTAGTCCTGATGCTGCGGTAACGCCTGCCAGACGGCAGCAGACAGAACAGTTTGTGGCTGGGGTGATGGGGGTTTTTGATAATCCTGAGGGCTTTCTTCCTGAGCCGCTGGGAGTAGAGGTCCTCCATGGATGGTAGCTCCGTCCTGGTGATGTGCTGTGCAGTTTTCACCACCCTCTGTAGAGTCTTACGGTTGAGGGCGGTGCAGCTGCCGTACCAGGCCGTGATGCTGCCAGTCAGGATGCTCTCTATGGTGCACCTGTAGAAGGTCAGGATCCTCTCTATGGTGCACCTGTAGAAGGTCAGGATGCTCTCTGCGGTGCAACTGTAGAAGTTGCAGAGTATCCTGGAGTCCATGTTGGACCTCCTCAGCCTGCGGAGGAGGAAGAGCTGCTGTCGAGCTGTTTTGGTGATGGTGGTGGTGTGAAGAGTCCATGTCAGGTCCTCAGTGATGTGGACTCTGAGGAACCTGAAGCTGCTGACTCTCTCTACCGTAGTCCCATTGACGGCGATGGGGGCGTGTCCCTCTCTCTGCTGCTTCCTGTAATCCACAAGCAGCGGCTTGGTTTTGCTGACGTTGAGATGGAGGTTGTTATCCTGGCACCAAGATGTCAGGTTTGCGACCTCCTCTCTGTACGCCGTCTCGTCGCCGTCGGTGATCTGGCCGATGACGGTTGTGTCGTCAGCAAACTTCACAATGGTGTTGGAGCTGTGTGTGGTCACAATAGAGGAGAGGGCTGAGCACGCAGCCTTGAAGGGCTCCGGTGTTGAGGATCAGGGTGGAGGATGTGATGTTTCCCACCCTGGGGTCTGCCCGTCAGGAAGTTCAGGATCCAGTCACATAGGGCGCTGTTGAGCCTGAGGTCTCTGAGCTTGATGACCAGCTTGGAGGGCACAATGGTATTGAAGGCTGAACTGTAGTCAATGAGCAGCATTCTCACATATGTGTTCCTCTGGTCCAGGTGTGAGAGGGCAGTGTGGAGGGGGGGGCTATGGCGTCGTCTGTAGACCTGTTAGCTCTGTAGGCAAACTGCAGGGGGTTCAGAGAGTCAGGGAGGGAGGAGGTGAAGAAGGTTTTGACTAACCGCTCAAAGCACTTCATGATGATGGAGGTGAGTGCTACTGGGCGGTAGTCGTTGAGGCTGGTGATTTTAGTCTTTTTGGGGACAGGAACGATGGTGGAGTGTTTGAAGCACGTGGGGACTACAGACTGCAGCAGGGACCTGTTGAAGATGTCTGTGAACACCTCTGCCAGCTGAACTGCACACATGGCCAAGATGTCTGTAATTTTGAATTGTGAATTTTGAATGTCCATGTTTGTACTAGTGTTTTCCTTCTTAAAATGTTTTTTAAATATTTTTGAGATTTGGTTGAGCAGGGTATACTTGTACTTTTACAAGTCCTTTATTAGAGATGTGTCTGTTGTTTGTGTTTGTTTTTAGTGTCAGGATGGAACCCTTGTATTTTTCTCTGCAAACAGAATCTACCTACGGGTACAAATAAATAACCTGAACCTGAACCTGTGAACACCTCTGCCAGCTGAACTGTACACACGGCCAGGGATGCCATCAGGTCCAGCAGCCTCGTGTGGGTTAACCCTTTTTTTAATACTTAAGACGGGCTGTCATGTTATTTTGCATTAACAATTGCTTCAGGTATGTAAGTAACGTCAACACTTTGCAATACAAATGGGACTGAACTATGTCTTACTAATCAGACTTTAATTCACCTGCACTTCATTGACAAAACGATGAACTCATGCTGCTCTTCATAGTTCATTCAATTTAAATCAGACTTTATTAAGGCTCTCATGGGGAGCCTTAATTGAAAGCTGCACATTTGAGTCTTCTATTACCTTCAATTCTCTAAGCAGGTTAGAAGTCACTGCTATTCCTATTTTCATATTATGATGTTTGTTCGTATCACTCTTCATTATGTCCTGACTATCGACTGTGTATAAAAATGTCCTAGCAGCTTGAAGCGGTCCTCCAGGATTGTTGGGAGTTCTGTCTGTCTGTCTCACAGGAGCACAGCAGTGCAGAGGTTATTGTGTAAGTCCAAATGTGAAATTGTTTATTTCCTTTCCTTCCCTTAGCCAGAGGGCAAGGCAATGCTCCCAATACTCCACATTCAGAAACTGACACAGAAACAATCCTGCAAAGTCTAATACATGTGTGGTGCACTGGTGCCTTAAACTACAGAGTAAAACCACCAGCTCATGAAAGCATCAAATTGAAATACTGGATAGGGACACTTTGGCAAAGCAATAGCACAACAAGAATGTTCACATAATATCAAGGGACTCATATTTGAACAACTGAGAACAATGAATGATAATTCAACGAAACCAAGGAGAAGGACTTTTTCACAATGACGGTGGAAAAGAAAATTACTAAAGTTTTGAAAGAATCTGCTCAGCCTTATAACACCCTGTCTGTCCTTGTGGAGTGATGTTTTCACCAACAGAAGATGCTGCTAAATGAATGTGTGTGTGTGTGTGTGTGTGTGTGTGTGTGTGTGTGTGTGTGTGTGTGTGTGTGTGTGTGTGTGTGTGTGTGTGTGTGTGTGTGTGTGTGTGTGTGTGTGTGTGTGTGTGTGTGTGTGTGTGTGTGTGTGTGTGTGTGTGTGTGTGTGTGTGTGTGTGTGTGTGTGCTTGTGCACACAAGCATTATGTTGTGCAATGTTTTGGCAGAAAGCTGATTAAAGAGTGAATGAGGAAGTTGATTTCTACCCCACAGTGGACCAACAATGTGCAGGATTAATCAGGCCGGCTCCTATCCATGCAGGTTAATTAGGGTTAAATGATAATTAGGACACCATTAAAAAGGCAAACAACCACAGAGGACCCGTAATCCGCACAATGCTGCGCTGGGTAGGTTTATTTGTTCGTGGAGGGGTGTGCTTACGGACAAAAGGTGTTTTCGGGGATCCAGTATGCATTGGCTTTGTATAAGTACTCTAATTTGTCCTTGTGAATCGAGTACTATAGTTGTGTCTGTGTGTTTCCTTGCAGCACATGTCCTTTGTGGATGCACGATTGGGGACTATATTTTGGACCCCATTTACATTTTTGTTTTCTTACTTTTCTGTGATCATGGTACACAAGTTTTATTCTTACTGAAAGATTCAAAATGCATTCCAGTCAAGGTTAAAATGTCGCAACAGCTTAGAAAAATATCAATATATAACATCCACGCCACATCTTGTTACCCGCTATTTGTACTGAACTGCTCCCAAAAAGTTCACCAAAGTGAAAATAGAATGATGACTAATACCCAGAATGCCTTGCACCGTGATGGGATGTAAATGTATAATGGTTGACCTGGAACATCCTCTTTGTCCTACTCAGATACACATTTGCTCCCATTTTGGCCTCGCAAATGTGACACCAGGATGTTGCAGTGACAAATTGGAATTGATTGGAGCTTTGGCTAAAATGTCTCAGCTTGTGACCCCTGAGCTCAAAAGCATTTCAATATTAGTATTCTGCCCGTCGCTGCTCCTACCTGGCAGCTAAAGTTTTAGAGCATGAACACAAATTGATCTGCATTACTGTGTCTTTTCAGTCTTCTTTAGTCCATCTCTTGTGGTTAATTGTTCATTTCTTTCTACCGTTAATAGATTGTCAGATGTAACCCCTCCAGGTCAATATTAATGGAAGGAGCCAGATGTCTGAGCGCTTTTCACCTATATGTTAAGTGATGCCATCTCAATAATGATCATTGAGCAGTAGTTGAATCCCTCAATAAAGACCCGCCTTCTATTTTATGCTGATGATGTGATGATTTAATACTCATTTCCTTCTGTTAATATTATTATTTATAGCAGCCTTCTTTCATTAATTGCATCTAATGATTGATACTGCCATTAACAGCCTTTGGCCATGACAGAGGTAGTAGTGGTGGTTTGTAATCCTCTTTATAGGGTCTCCAAATCTCCAGGGCTGGCACTGAACTGCTTCTCTCCAGAGCAGCGAGATGTAAACGAGGTACATTTATCAGCACAAAACACCCTCAGCATGCTTGAGTGAAAGCGGGAGCTTAGCACTGATAGCATGGCTGTATAGTAGCACTGGGCATTTTTATTCCATCTTATTTTTATTTATTTTTATTAGCAGGGTATATCTAGGGGCCTCCTCTGATCTGACTGCAGCCTGACTGAGTTATTCCTGAGCTGCGATAAGGGCTGGGATAAGCATAATGATGTTTGGAGGTGTGAAGTTTTTGCTACCTTTGAATGGAGATGGTGATTCTCTCCTTACACCTCTGTGCTTATTTAGAGCCCGGTCTATGGCCAAGAATTTCAATGGAGGTTCTTATTCTCTGGCAGGCTTTTCCTGTGTGTTTCATTGTGCGAGTGTGCGTGCCTGTGTGTGACCTGCATTCTCTCCTGGTATGACTTTCAACATCTGTCCAGGGACTGCAGATGAAAAATAGACTGTTGGCTAACTCTGGCACATTTACAGAAATGTCAATCAATGTGCACTGTCCCTGTCAAATAAATTAAAAAAACATTAGCAAAATCATCATAATGTTTTAAAGAGGACATATTTCTCTAATTTTAAGGTTCATATCTACTGTTACATGTTCACATTCTTTAATGTTCAGAAAGCTCTTTATGTTTCTCATACTGCCTGTGCTGCAGCACCTCTTTTCACCCTCTGTCTGAAACCAGAGCCCTGTCTGCTCTGATTTGTTAGCTGGCCAGCTCTGTTGTGATTGGTCAACCGCTAAGAGATGTCGCTCCATTTAGCCCAGGGGTATTCAACTAAAATTCAACGAGGTCCAGTTAGAGAAAATGTCCCCATGCAAAGGTCCGGAACATCAAAATGTCTAAGTTGCTTTATTAATTAGTGTGATATTGAAGTAGCCTGCAGCTTTATCAACGTCTGCATGTAATCAACAACTGACTGCCAATCAAATAAAGAAATTACAATTCAAAAACAACAATATTTATTGTCAATTAACATTGAACTATACAGATATACAGTAAATACTGTGGCTATGTGTAATGTTCCTCTCGGGCTGCATTTAAAAATAAAATAGAGAAAATAAATAAAATAGCTTTTGAAAATGTGTGCATCTCAAAAGTGCTTAATTTTAGATAAATAAAATAAAGTGTAGCAGCAGCTTGAGTTTACCTTTTTCTTTGTTAACCATTTCACATCATGACTTAACAGTTTCAGACGATTATAGAACAATATCAGTCTTTACACATCATAACAATTGAACAGTTTTAAAGTTTCTCTTTCTTTCCCTCTTATATTGCAGTCCCTCACTCACTTTGTTTTATTCAGTGCAAGAATTGAGCTGGAGCTTGTCCTGCCAGGAGTTTAGATCTGGACTGAAATGGTGTCAGGGCCATTCTCATACACATGCAGGTGCTCATTGGTTAGCTTGGAACGATATTTAGTGTTGATTTTGATCCTGGTGAACTAATCATATCGGGCTCTGAGACTATTTGTTGTGACCTCAATTCTGACTTGAGAGGGAATGTTTGATCAAACACTTTGTTTTGTCTCATAGTGGCGTTTTGGCACTTTTAATGAGCGCCACGGTCTCTGAATAAATGAGACACACTGGCTCTGTGCTCCCAGTGTGCAGGATGAACATGAATGAGTCCGTCCACTCAGGGTTAAAGGCTCTGTTCTCACTGTCCACTTTCCTCTTCTGGGAGAGCGCCATGTGTAATTATTTGTATCTCCCTGTCTGCCACTAACACACCTGTTCACTCTCCTCTCCTCTCCCTGTATCGCTAATTATTCTCTTCACTCACTGTCCTCTCCGCTTCTCTCTGCCGTGCTCTCATCTCTTCTTCGGTGTTTCTCTCCCTGTATCGCTCTCTCATCTCTTCTTCTGTGTTTCTCTCCCTGTATCGCTCTCTCATCTCTTCTTCTGTGTTTCTCTCCCTGTATCGCTCTCTCATCTCTTTCGCCTCCTGTCGGCAGCGGTTAAAATAGAATCGTCCCGTCAAAATTGAAATCCCCTATTAATGTATTTATTATAGGTCCGGGTCCGTATAGGTCGGCGTCTGGGTCCGGATCGCGGTCCGCCTGTTGCAGACCCCTGCTTTAGCCTATCAAATACAATGTGTTTGAGCGTTAGCCAATAGAAGGCCGCATATTACATAGTGATGTCATAATGTTACAGAAGCAAACAAAGGCGTCCAATGGAGGGGTTTCAGATAGTGTGTGTGGGAGAGAAACTCCCTGTAGCATGAACTTTGGGATTATAGCCTTTGCAGACCTTTGCACATGATAACACACTACAGGAAAGGGAAAACCCACGCCAACTATGGACATTTTCTGTGTCTAGTCTCCATTGAAGCATGTTGGCTTTTGTCCTTAGATACCAGGGTTATGTTTTACTTGCATGTTTATATTTAGTTATTTATGTTTAGTCATGTCCTATGTTCATTTTTTAAGTTACAGTCTCTGTCATATAGTATTGTCATGCACTTCCTGTTTTATTTTGTACTTACCTCTTGTCTCTCATTTCAGACCTTCCTCCAGACCCGGTTCCAGAACAAAATGAGATTAGAGAGGGTGCAGTGGTAAAGTGCTATTTTTTACAAGTGGGGAGTGGACCTAACACCCTCTAGGGGGGTCCGGGGGCATATGAAACAGAACTATAAACAGATTTACTTTTTCTTTATGGATATTTTACAAATCACTCCCCTTTTAAGACCGAAATGTCTACATGCATAGCAGAAGATGGCATCTTTTTTACATGAATATTCCAACCAATCTCTGTTTTGAAACCATGAGCTGCAAAATGAGCGCCTTACCCCACTGTACAGGCGAGTTGGGTACTTTTTTAAATATACCTGGGCAGGCTCTGTTTTGCCGAGGTCCTCTGGCACTTGTGTGCCGCCGAGGGGTGGCGGTGTTTGGGGCAACGAAGACGGCTGCGGCTGCTCCGCCTCCGTGGGCGAGGCGGGCAAAGCCGGCGAGTCGGGCGGGAGGACGTTAGTGTCCACGACAGTGGCCGTGGGTAACGTAATGTCCCCATGATCTGAACTGTTATTACCTGCAGTAGATGCAGTGTTACTGCTGGCGATAAGGGCTGTTTTTTAAAACCATTTTCTGATGTCCATCATTGACTGCTGTGTAAGCACCTTGCAGATGACGAACGCGCAGCGGCACAGGTCACGCGCACCTGACATAATAACTAGGGCCGGGACTTTAACGCGTTAATTACGATTAATTAATTACACAAAAATTAACGCGTTAAAAAAATTAACGCATTTTAATCGCACTTTAATCGCACTTATTTTTGCACAGCGGAACGTTTCTCACTGGATGAATTTCAGGCGTACCGATTATACTGGAGCACCAACTAACGTTCATGACTTCAGCATGGGACTTCAAACCACAACAAACCACGGTGAACAATAGTCAAACATGAACAAACAAGCTGATGAGACCGCTTTGGTCGGCCCCGTGGATGGGACATTTTGTTTTAAAAAACGGACGGATGGAAGCGTCGATAAGAGCACGGTTGTGTGCAAATTATGCAAAAAATAATTTGCATATCACCGCAGCACATCAAGCCTAAAGTATCACTTAAATGTAAAGCATGTAGCAGCTAGCGTGGACGTTAGCCCGACTCCGAGTGCAAGGAACCACACCCTGACCCAACCCACACTCAACCAGATGACTGGTTTCAGGGCCAGGATAAGTAAGTCCACGTCTGAGAAAATAACCAGCTCCCTGGCTCACTGGATTGTCACTGGGCTCGACATTAAGGACTGCCCGATGGCCCGGGGCCATCTAGTATTTAGCTCGGGCAATGAAGCCTCACCTGCTGGTTGCCCGATCGGGCAATCTATTATGCCAGTATCATGCAGCTCGCGGATCCAGTAATGAGTGACCCGACAGTAAAACTAAACATATCTATAACTCGTTTAGGTAGTTTGAGAGGTAATTAAAATAGCTACGTGTGATATTCTAGTCTCGACTCGTCAGCAGCAGCTGATCTCTCTCTCCCGTCAGATTAGACTTCACTCGCGTTTATGTCCATATCGATCAGATGCAGCTAGTTCTAGCTAATGATATGACTACCTGCTTATTAAAAGACAACTACACAATAAGTGTCGCTATGCAACTGGATGAGGCCACAAAGTATAGCGCAGCATTATGCATTTGTTTACATGCCCACCGGAACCCCAAGGCATTACCAACAGATCAACGCACAATCAACCCACACAGGACATCTCTTTCTCCATATCAAGTGTTAGACATTAGAGTTGACTATTCTTGTCTGTCACATACTCTTCTTGTCTGTCACATAAGTGGCGCAACTGAAGCGGTATTGCTCTAAACGGAAATTATTTTGACCGAAGATATTTAGATTTGCCGGCTAACGGGAACTCTGACGTGTGCTTCGCGGATGCGCTCGGCTCCTCTCGACTGCTGCTCGGGTCTGCTCGGTCAGCTTCCGGATGAGGAGGCATTCGTTCGACCAACTTACAGTAGTTAACATTACAAACATTTTTTAACAGGGGCCATAATAGTGTAAATAATGTTTGTTTTGGCAGTTACAACTGAATGTAATGTTTTCTACTTTTTTCCATCTGGGAAGGCATTTGCCTTCATCAGATGGAAAGTGTTTTGACCAACAACTTAAGTATTTCTTAAAGCTATGCAGGGCAAGCAAGCGAGCAAACACAAACAAGAACAAACAAACAAGTGAAATGAAGAATACAATTGAAATTGTACAATATAATATTGTAGTGGTTCATCTTATAATTCAGTCTAGAGAATGCACCAGACAGCATCTAAGACCTGCAAAAATTAAAAAAATGTCTAGGGGAAGGCCCCCCAAACCCTTCGTGCCATTTCGTCCGCGTGCATTTTTCAGGGCACTCTCTATTGGACTCAGGGCCATCTGTAAATTAGCTTAGATGGCACTGAGCTTAAAAATGCGATTTTTAAAAATGCGATTAAAAATGCAATTAATTTCGATTAATTAATTACAAAGCCTCTAATCAATTAGATTAATTTTTTTAATCGAGTCCCGGCTCTAATAATAACGTTACTTACCGTTTAAATTGACCAAATAAATGCAGCAGACAATGTTATGTAACCACAATTACAATTTATTTTATTTCAACTATATTCAACTTCAACTTCTTCTTCTTATTATTATTCTTATTATTTTTATTATTACTGTTATTATTATTGTTATTATATATGTAATTTTCACTTTTAATCTATTTTTTTTTTTCAATTTACATTTTTCAAATGAGGGTGCATAATGATTCAATTGAGGGTGCAATGCACCCTTATGCACCCCCGTAGAACCGGGCCTCCTCCTTCATTTGTTATTTTCTGTCTGTTTTTCGCTGACCTGTCTAGAGTGCCCACATGTTATCTGGACTTAAAATACGTTTTTGACAAGACTAAGGCTACATCGCTACCACCTCATCGACCTTATGACTTCCCAATTTACCTTTTGCCTGGAGCTTCGATCCCTAGAGGTCGGCTCTACTCCATCTCTGCACCAGAAAGGGAGGCCATGAAAACTTATATTGACTCTTCCCTTACCTGTTGAGCCCGAGAGACCCCGGTTCCGGGAGCCTCCTGCAACATCTTGCAGAAAACAGTTTCTGAGGGCAAGTTCATTTAATAAACTATGAATGTGTTATATCCATGTAACGGAAAGAAACTCATCTAAATGATCATTTTAATTATTTTTTCAACAAAAAAAACACAATGCTAATGCTGAGCCTCTGAATTAGCAAGGAGCGAAAAATGCTAACAGATGACTGCACCGAAATTCACTCACAAAACCTTATTATTTATCTTTGCTGCACATCTCAACCCATCGTTTCACATCGTGAGGGGACACAGAATCGATGGGTACCCTCATTATCACTCAATTATACGAATTATCGGAGATAATGACAAGAACACACATCAAAACATGTGGAGCTAGTTAGCTAAAAACGGCTCACCTGTGTGGTAGTCTGGTCAAAAGTGGTCTTCAATAGCATTAAAACGATAAAAACGATTCTGAAGTTAATCCATAGGTTAATTTCATTTCATTTCATTTCAAACCTTTATTTATACAGATAAAATCCCATTGAGATCATTGATCTCTTTTCCAAGGGAGACCTGCTCAAGTAGTTCCACATGAAACATAAACACATAAATAGAACAACAAAAGGACATCATACAGCATCATTTACATAATTATCCACATAAACAGGTACCAATAGCTTCCGATTGACTAGCATCCAACCGAGCTTTAAAAACATTTAGTGGCACCAGATTGTTCAGTTTCCATTTAATTTGCAGACTATTCCAAGACAGAGGAGCTGCGCATCTAAAAGCCGTCTTCCCTAAGACAGTCCTAGCAGTTGGCACATTTAATAAAACCACAGCATTCGATCTCAGGCAGTAGCCACTTACAATTCTCCGTGAGATCAGGGAGCAGATATAAGATGGAAGTTTCCCTAGCATGGCTTTGTATATAAAAATGTACCAGTGACTGAGCCTCCGTACAGTTAGTGAAAGCAAACTAGCCCTTGCATACAGGGTACAGTGATGGGTTAATGCTTTACAGTTTGTCACAAATCTCAGTGCACTGTGATACGCAGCATCTAACTTGACCAGGCAATTGGCAGGTGCATTCACATAGACCAGATCCCCATAGTCCAGCACAGGTCAAAGGTCACAGTGACTAGCCTTTTCCTGGCCTCAAGCGAGAAACAGGACTTGTTTCTGAAAAAGAACCCTAGCCTAACCCTCAGTTTTTTTAGCAGGTTATTGACATGAAGTTTAAAAGAGAGACAATCATCAAGCCAGATACCAAGGTATTTGTAACAGGTAACAACTTCAAGTATTGTTCCTTGTGTAGTTACAATATCTAAAACAGGCTCTGGTGTCTTTTTTGCTTTTGAAAAGAGCATTACCTTGGTTTTATCCACATTTAAAAGAAGCTTTAGTTCAGAGAACTGATCCATCCAACATTAATCCAATGTGTCTGTGTCACTTTGAATGATTTCTGATAATCCATGAGCAATAAATCTGCTTTTCGGTTTTGAGATGTCAAACCTAGAGACAGCTTCAATCTGGAGCAAAACTATGTGCACGAAGACGCCATCTTTTTTTTAACATGATTGTGTGCGGGGAGATTTCCCTTCGATTCTATTGGCTCTAACGGTCAGAAAGAGATATCACGTGTCAAAATCGAAGAAGGGGGGCCAGAGATAACGAAAATCCACCCAAATGGCCCCAGAAGAGGTTTTTTTGGCTAAATGTGTCTAAAAAGGTAAAATATCCCTTGTTTTGCATCAATCTTGATACAGGGTACTTATTATATGTTGTACTTTGGATTTCTAAAGCTGTTAGTCTACTAACCCATCATCCAAGGTTAGTTTTCACTATAAGTACAAAATATGTTTTGGACGGACACTATAATTTACAGTTTTTTACCATGTTCAATCTGAATTTTCTTTAAAATAAAAAACATCTATATTGATTCTGACTTTTCTACATCCAACTCACAGGTTTATCATTACTTTGAGAACAAAGATTATTAATGTAACCCTTTTAGAAGGGAAGATATGGTCATTTGTTCTGGGAATGTCATTTTCGAGCCTGAGACCTGAAAAACAGGCTCAGGGCTAAACTGGTTAAGTCTGGACTCATTCAACCGTCGTCATCACCTGCGGCCGCAGGCTTTTTTTTTGTGGGCAAAAAAGATGGTTCTCTCCGTCCATGCATAGACTATAGTCCACTCAATGGAATAACTGTTAAAAATAGATACCCCCTCCCACTAATGTCTTATTTGAACTGTTGCAGGATGTCCAAGTATTCACCAAACTGGACGCCTATCATCTCGTCAGAGCGGAAGGAGGAACCTATTGCGGTGAGCACGTTGCACGTTGTAACTTCCGGTTGTTGTTGTTTTCATCTCCGGGTATCCCGTGTGCCTGTTCTGTTGCTGATAGCTTATTAACTTAAACTTAATCGATCGTTTTAAAACTCTTGATCACGGCAACTGCCTGACGTTGTAATCACACGTTACTACAGCTTAAGCACTCACAACTCTCCTTCTCTTAGCGACTGTAACTCCACAGTTGCCTACACTCTTTTCGGGTTTGCTAACGGTAGCTACTTTAGCTTGATAGCTAGCCATGGCTCTTTCCCCACCTTCTGGTGCTATTTCCTGCTCTTCCTGTCTCATGTTTGGTTACTTCCCGGCCTCCCTTACTGGTAAGGATACATGTGTTAAATGTAGTATAGTTGTTAGGTTGGAGGCGGGAATCATAGCCATAGAAGCCCGGCTCCGCATCTTAGAAAGTAACTCAGTTAAAGTAAAGCCCATGTTAGCATGTGCGGACCGGCAAAATGTAGCTCCTCTTAGCTGTCCCCCGGCAACTCCCGAGCAGCAGGGAGGCTGGGTGACTGTTCAGAAGGGGCATAACGCGAAACCCGCAGGTCCCCACCAACCCGTTCACGTATCTAACAGATATTCCCCACTCAGCGAGACACCCGCTGAGAAGCCAACTCTGGTTATTGGTAGCTCTATTATGAGACACGTGAATTTAGAGACCGAAGCCTCCACAGTCACATGCATTCCGGGGGCCAGAGCGGGCGACGTTGAGGCGCATCTTAAACTGCTGGCTAAAGATAAACGTAAATACAGTAGGATTGTTATTCACGTCGGTGGTAATGATGTTCGTTTACGCCAATCAGAATGCACAAAACTTAATGTGGAGTCGGTGTGTAGTTATGCTAAAACAATGTCGGACACCGTAATCTTCTCTGGTCCCCTCCCCAATCTGATCAATGATGACATGTATAGCCGCATGTCATCATTTCAGCGCTGGTTGTCTTGGTGGTGCCCAGCAAACAATGTGGGCTTCGTAAATAATTGGACAGCCTTCTGGGGAAAACCTGGTCTGATTAAGAGAGACGGCATTCACCCTACTTTGAAAGGTGCAGATCTCATTTCGGCAAACATTTCAGGGCTTTGTGGACGTAATCCATGACAAACTGGAGTTGAGACCAGGAGGCAGAGTCGCAGTCTTACAAGCTTCTCTGCGCTCTCTCCTAGGCAGTCACCCATAGGAATCCCGAACCCAATAAAATACCCAATATTAGCGGTGTGTGTGTCTGCCCAAGGACAATTTAAGGTAAAACCTAATAGAGGTGTCATACATAATAACCTAATAAAAGTAAATGTAACAACTACTACAGTGCAACAAAACAGGAAGATTAAATGTGGTCTCTTAAACATAAGATCTCTAGCATCTAAAGCAATATTGGTAAATGATTTAATATCAGATTATAATATTGATATATGCTGTCTCACTGAAACTTGGTTGAGACATGAAGAATATGTCAGCATAAATGAGGCCACTCCACCCAGCCATGTCAACACTCATATTGCTCGAGGCACGGGCCGAGGAGGTGGAGTTGCAGCAATCTTTGACTCAAGTTTACTTATCAATATTAAACCAAAATGTAATTATACCTCTTTTGAAAGCCTCGTTTTTAGTCTTACGCATCCGACCTGGAAAACTTTGCAGCCAATCTTATTTGTTACAGTGTATCGTGCACCAGGTCCTTATTCAGAATTCTTCAGAGTTTTTATCAACTTTGGTTCTTAAAACAGACAAAGTAATTATCGTAGGTGACTTTAATATTCATGTTGACGATGATAAAAATAGCCTTACTGTTGCATTTAACTCTATATTAGATTCTGTTGGTTTCTGTCAGAGTGTAAATAAACCAACCCACTGTTATAATCACACTCTCGACCTTGTTCTGACTTATGGTATTGAAATTGAGCAACTATTAGTCGAACCGCATAATCCTGCTTTATCCGACCATTTCTTAGTAACTTTTGAAGTACTGTTACTAGACTACAAAGCATTAGTCAAAAGCTCTTGCAGCAGAAACCTATCTGTTAGTGCTATAGCCACATTTAAGGAAGAGATTCAACCAATACTTAACTCGATAGCATGTCTGCATGTAGGGGAGGAAACTTATACAAAATGTACACCACCCCAAATTGATCATGTTGTTGATAGTGCTATAGATGCGCTGCGAATAAAATTAGATTCTGTTGCTCCTTTGAAAAAGAAGAAAATAAAACAACATAGATTAGCTCCATGGCATAATGCCGAAACCCGCAAAATAAAGCAAAAGTCTAGACAACTTGAAAGGATATGGCGTTCCACTAAACTTGAAGAATCTCGTTTAATTTGGCATATTACTCTCAATGAATATAAGAAAGCACTGCGTAAAGCGAGAGCAGCCTACTACTCTTCATTAATAGATGAGAATAAGAATAATGCAAGATTTCTTTTCAGCACTGTAGCCAGGCTGACAGAGAGTCACAGCTCGATTGAGCCTTCTATTCCCTTAGCACTCAGTAGTAATGATTTTATGTGCTTTTTTAACGATAAAATTGTTACTCTTAGAAACAAAATTAATGACCTCTTGCCTTCGACCAGTATAGTGTTATCAACAGCTCCCGGAATCGTAAGTTCTAATATTACACTAGATAGTAAACTAGAATGCTTTTCAGCCATTAACCTTGAACAATTACATTCAATGATTCTCTCTTCTAAACCATCAACGTGTATGTTAGACCCAATTCCAACTAAGCTGTTGAAGGAAGTTTTTCCATTAATTAGCACTTCTTTATTAAATATTATGAATATGTCTTTATTATCAGGCTATGTTCCACAATCATTCAAAGTAGCAGTGATAAAACCGCTTCTTAAAAAGCACAACCTCGATCCAGAGGTTTTAGCCAACTATAGACCTATTTCTAATCTTCCGTTCCTCTCAAAAATTCTTGAGAAAGCGGTCGCAAAACAGTTGTGTGATTACTTAAAAAACAATGATTTATTTGAAGATTTTCAGTCTGGCTTTAGAACACATCATAGCACAGAGACAGCTCTGGTTAAAGTCACAAATGATATTCTAATAGCCTCAGACAAGGGACTTGTCTCTATTCTTGTTTTGCTCGATCTTAGTGCTGCATTTGATACTATCAACCATGATATCCTATTGCAAAGACTAGAGCACTTAGTTGGCATACAGGGAACTGCTTTAGGCTGGTTTAGGTCCTATCTATCTGAACGCTCTCAGTTTGTACGTGTTAACGATGAATCTTCCACGCAAACCAAAGTTAGCCATGGAGTGCCACAGGGCTCAGTGCTCGGACCTATTTTGTTCACATTATATATGCTTCCGTTAGGCAATATTATAAGGAATCATTCTGTAAACTTTCATTGTTATGCGGATGATACTCAACTATATTTATCAATCAAGCCTGATGAAATTAATCATCTAAATAAAATTCAAGACTGCCTTAAGGACTTAAAAACGTGGATGACCTTAAACTTTTTGATGTTAAACACGACCAAAACTGAAGTTATTGTACTTGGCCCGAAGAATCTACGAAACAAATTATCTAAAGACATACTAACTATGGATGGCATTAATTTGGCCTCCAGTGAGACTGTAAGGAATCTTGGTGTTATATTTGATCAGGATTTATCCTTTAACGCCCACATAAAATCAATTTCAAGGACCGCCTACTTCCATCTACGTAACATTGCAAAAATCAGGCATATCTTGCCTCAAAACGATGCAGAGAAACTAGTCCATGCATTTGTTACTTCTAGGCTGGATTATTGTAACTCTTTATTATCAGGGAGTACCAAGAAGTCAATCAAGTCGCTTCAGCTGATTCAAAATGCTGCGGCTCGTGTACTAACCAGAGTTAGGAAAAGGGACCACATTACTCCTGTTCTGGCTGCCTTACACTGGCTCCCTATAGAACACAGGATAGAATTTAAAATTCTTCTTCTCGCCTACAAAGCCCTTAATGGGCAGGCGCCATCTTACCTTAAAGAACTCATTATACCCTACTGTCCTACTAGGGCATTGCGTTCCAAGAATGCAGGGTTGTTGGTTGTTCCTAGAATCTTTAAAAGTACAATGGGAGCCAGAGCCTTTTCTTATCAAGCTCCACATTTGTGGAATCAGCTTCCAGTTTGTGTTCGGGCGGCAGACACCCTATCCGTTTTTAAGAGTGCGCTTAAGACCTTCCTTTTTGATAAAGCTTATAGTTAGGGCTGATTAGATTCAGCCCCTAGTTTTGCTGATATAGGCTTAGTTTGTCGGGGGACATCTTACTTCTTCCTTCTCTCTGTCTATACCCGTGTACACTCATGTTCCGATTAACCCAGCTTCCCCAAATGTCTTTCTTTTTGGTGTCTATATACGCTGGGATCCGGAGTCATGGATGATCCTGCGGTCCTGTGTCCTGGATCGCGAGCGCTGGATCTTGAGTCGTGGCTGTGGTCCTGGATCATAGGTCCTGGATGGATATCCTCGTGGATTCATCTTCCTATTATACACACATGCATTTCCAAACATTTGGACTACCTATGTTGCAAATGTATTATCTTTTCAATTTACACACGGCATCTATTGCACGTCTGTCCGTCCTGGGAGAGGGATCCCTCCTCTGTTGCTCTCCCTGAGGTTTCTCCCATTTTTCCCTTTAAAACTGGGTTTTCTTTGGAAGTTTTTCCTTGTACGATGTGAGGGTCTAAGGACAGAGGGTGTCGTATTGTCATACTGATATTCTGTACACACTGTGAAGACCACTGAGACAAATGTAACATTTGTGATATTGGGCTATATAAATAAACATTGATTGATTGATTGATTGAATTCGGGAGGGGGATGAGTGGAAGACTGGGTTCAATACTCCTAGTGGCCACTATGCATATCTTGTGATGTCCTTTGGTTTATGCAATGCTCCAGGTGTCTTTCAGGGTTTCATCAATGATGTGTTGAAGGACTTCCTCAACAAATGTGTCTTCGTCTACCTTGACGACATCTTAATCTTCTCACTTAACTGCAAAGCTGAGAAATGTGAGTTTCCTGCCAAGAAGGTCTCCTTCCTGGGTTATATCATCACCGCAAACCATGTTCATATGGATCCAATAAAGGTTAGTGCTGTGGCATATTGGCCAACTCCCACAAACAGGAAACAGATCCAACAGTTTTTAGGCTTTGCCAACTTCTACAGAAGGATCATAAGAAACTTTAGCGCCATTGCGGCGCCATTACATGCACTAACCTCTTCCCATGTTATGTTTAAGTGGAACACTGAGGCGGAGAAAGCCTTTCAGAGACTCAAGACGCTGTTCACAACCGCTCCAATCCTCACAGTGCCTGACCCACAGAGACAATTCATTGTGGAGGTGGATGCCTCGAATGAAGGCGTCGGAGCAGTGCTCTCCCAAAGGTCTGCTCAGGACAACAAGCTCCACCCTTGTGTGTTCTTGTCACGTAAGTTGACAGACGCAGAGAGGAACTATGATGTGGGGAACAAGGAACTTTTAGCAGTAAAAAAATAGCCTTAGAAGAGTGGCGTCATTGGTTGGAGGGGGCAGAACAACCATTTCTAGTATGGACCAATCACAAAAACCTGGAATACAGGTAGGAAGTCCAAAAGACTAAACCCATGCCAGGCCAGATGGTCATTGTTTTTTAATCGTTTTAACTTTACCTTATCATACAGACCATGCTCACAAAATGTGAAACCAGATGCCTTGTCACGCATGTACGAGCCTGAACCTGCTGCCAAATAACCTGAGAGCATCCTTCCACCTCATTGTGTGGTTGGGGCAGTTTCATGGCAAATATAATCTGTGGTGAAGCAAGCATATGGTGAGAGCTCGGCCCCTAATGGTTGCCTGCAAAATAGGTTGTACCTGTTTCAGTTCGCTCACAGGTAATTCACTGGGCTCACACATCTTTGCTCACCTGTCATCCGGGGGTAAAACGCACAATCTTAATGATAAAGCAACGTTTCTGGTGGCCAGCTATGGAGAAACAGGTGGCAGAGTATGGGGCAGCCTGCACTGTTTGTGCCAGAAACAAGACCTCCACACAAACTCAGATGGGTCTGCTGCAGCCTCTTCCTGTCCCCCACCGTCCATGGTCACACCTCTCCATGGACTTTGTCACTGGATTATCCGTGTCCGAAGGTAACACCACCGTCCTGACTGTGGTGGACAGATTCAGTACAATGGCACATTTCATTGCATTATCCAAGCCCCCCTCTGCCAAAGAAACGGCAGAGGTCATGTTACGTCAAGTTGTCCGCATTCATGGTTTTCCCAGGGACATCGTATCGGACCGAGGCCCCCAGTTCGTCTCAGGTTTTGGGAAGGAGTTCTGCCATCTCCTTGGTGCCACCGTTAGCCTGTCTTCGGGTTACCACCTGAAATCCAATGGCCAATCAGAGCGCATCAATCAGGAGCTGGAGACCTGTTTGCGGTGCCTCGTCTCCCAGAACCAGGCATCGTGGAGCAAGCACCTGGTGTGGGTTGAGTATGCCCACAACACGCTGCCCACCGCCGCCACTTGACTTACTCCTTTCCAGTGTGTTAATGGTTATCAGCCACCCTTGTTTCCTGCCAATGAAGGTGAGGTCATAGTCCCGTTGGCACACGCCATGGTCCGTCGGTGCCGCCGGATCTGGGCAGGTGCTCGTCATGCTCTCCTGCGCAGCGCCAGCCAGATGAAGGAGGTGGTGGATCGGCATCACAGACCTGCTCCACCTTATAGGCCTGGACAAAGTGTTTGGCTGTCTACCAAAGACTTACCTTTTCATGTCATGTCCAGAAAGCTAGCGCCAAGGTTTTTTGCCCATTTTCAAATGTCTAAGGTGATTAACCCAGTGTCTGTGCGCTTACGTCTACCCAGGTCACTCAAGGTCCATCCAACGTTTCATGTGGGCAAGGTCAAGCCTGTCAGAGAGATTCCTCTGGTGCCCGCCTCTTAGCCCCCACCGCCTCCCCGGATGGTTGATGGTGGTCCTGTCTACAGTGTTAAAAAACTGCTTGCAGTCCGTAATCGTGGTCAAGGGAGATAATTCCTCTTGGATTGGGATGGTTACGGTCCCGAAGAGAGACAATGGGTCTTACCTCATGTATAAATAGTCCTTCTCTCCCTTTGTCTGCTGCCAGTTTGTCTTGTTTCAGTGTGCTTCACATGTCTAGAGACCCAGCGTGTTTCTAAAGAGAAGATTTTTGTTTTGTAGTAACCAAGAGCTTTATTTTGTCCTCGCAAGAGTGATCTTTTGTTTATTTTCTTATTAAAGAGTGAGTCGTTGCATTTGAGTCCAATATTTTTGTACCAAGTTCTTAACAAAAAAGCATGTGAGGGCCTCTTCAAACACTTTCAGTAAGTACTGTTGGGTATTCTCGTGCAAAAGCAAAAAGAGTAAAGGGTTTCTTGACAAAAACAAAAGTGCAGAATTGCTATCCTAGAAAAGGATTTGTTAGAGCACCTCAGGTTTAATCTGAAGATGTTTTGTTGTTGGGTCTCTTTGCTGGTGTGCATTGCATCTCTTAAATGACCTGATGCGGCTGGTAAACCCTGGACTCACATGGCTTTCATAGAAATAACTTGAATAAATGAAAGCAGAAATGAAGGGGAGAGGCATCACAAGCAATTTCATAGCTGAAGTGCAAAAAAAAAAAACACAATTACTGGGGGAGGAGGTCTGGGGAACAGCTGAGCGATGTGCATGGGTGAGAATGTTTGGTTGCATGGAGGTTGAGGTTGAACCACAGAGGACTGATTACAGGAAGTGGAAATATATTCAGCGGCCCGCTTATAGGAATGACTGTGAGTCGCTTACATTTTACATATACATTGTAATTGTCAATTCCACTTGAGCCATTATGCAATTTGATTGATTGTGTGTCACACTTGTAACATGAAAGTGTTTCTTATGTCACATCTTCCACTATTTGCAGCATTGCTGATGTCTTTTTAAGTGGTTTGAATACTCAAATTGTGAGAATCCACAAGTGCTGCAGCACGGCAGCCTACAGAGATACAGTGAATATAGCAGTACAAGTGTGCTATTAAAGGTATGTCTGCAGACATGTGAGAGCAGTAAGAGAGTGACCAAAGAGCCTCGAAACCACAGAAATGAAAACAGAAATAGTTTTATACAGCTTATGTGTGAAGGTTCGGTACATTTAATCAGAAGTAGTATAAACAACAAAGAAGACAGAGACATAGGGAGAAAGTTAATGAGATCTGCAAAAGGTTAATTTATCTGCAATAAAATGTCATTGTAAATTCATTGTATGGATTTCTGTCATTAGATACACTTGTAAATGTTCAGTTTAAGGTGTTGAAAGGCTTGGTTATGAATATGTAATCCCTCATGCAATGCATATATTGTATGCATAATAATTTCAATTTCCTGCAAACCAACACCATTTAAAAATATATTAAAGATGTAATCTCTTAGGTTGTCTTGGTTGGACCTTTGGTCAGTTGTCATTCATCCCTGTCAACATTTTGTGTTACATGGCTTGGCAAGTTAATTGGAGTCAGGCGAGGTGTGAAAGGTTGCAGAGAAACACAGTATCTGCTGACATGGCTGCCCTCTGCGGACTCTGTTCCTCTCCCTTCTCGGGAAGGATACATAAAATTCTCTTCCATCACACACAGAAAATGTCAACGTCTATCACAGCTTAATATAATGCGGAATCCGGTTCTGAATCTCAAACGCTTTACTGTGCTTAGCAGGGGATTGCAGTTTTTCAGATTTTTCTGGCAACACATTTTGTACAACTTTTTAGTTTTTCAGAAGATCGTTGTGCTTTCTGAGCATAAAACATTCCACCATTTGCAGGCTTTTCACTAAATTAGACCACAGGTCAAACTGGTTGCATTTGCTGTCTGAATCGCTTTGCTTTGATTCATCTCATTCAGAGCCTCCACTCAGAGTGCATTGAATGCCCTGAAGTATTGATTGAATTAGACAAAGAACCCTCATGAGAAAAAAAGACAGAACGCAATCATATTCCCATTAGTGTCAGGCTGGATGAGAGAAGAATGTGCTGGTCTTTTCTTCTAGCCTTCTTTATTCAACATTACTTACTGTTCATTTCACACATTCTGTTCTTTCACTCTTGCCACTTTTCTACGCTCCATGCCATTTTCAGTTCCTGCTCATCAACTTGGTTTCCCCTCATAAATCAAACATTGCAGAGATAGTGTTTTTACTGAGCCATTGGATATGACCACGGTAAAACTAACATGTTGTTCCACTTGTGCTTACGTAAGGATAGAGAGAATTGCCTCCTTTTATTCTGCCAGTGGCAACTAAAGCTTTTGTCTTTCATCAAATGCCTGAATGTGTTTTCATCACTGTCACTTACCCTTTTCATTTCACTTCAGCTTCTTCACATGTGTGAATCATATTCAAAATGTTGCAGCAGAACTCAATGTACCCTTCATGGAGTGATGATGTGCTCAAGGTTTGTCTTTCTTACAGTGTGAGGTGGAAACCATCTTAAATAGTGATAATACAAAAACTAGGTAGGAATGAGAAAGCCTGATTGAGAAAACCTTTTTCGGGGTATCCCTTTCCTGTAGTGTGTTATATCTTTGTTCTGCATGTTGGTGTGCACAGGTACAAAAGTTCCCTCCAGAGGGATTCACAGTAAAAGGTTTTTTAAGGTCTCTGGAGATACTTTGTTGGGGTGTGCAGGTAGGTAGGCAGGCAGCGAAGGATGGGAATAAATAAAAACACTAAATATAAATAAAAAAAATACATTTCAGTCAGACAACTCACGTGTTCCTTTAACATGTTTATTAGAAGCAGCATATAGTTGAGTTTGGCGACTAGGCTCGGGCATCATCACTCCATAGATATACATAGCACGATGAGTGATGATTAAATAACTAACCCCCGAGCCTACAGGTGGAAGCTGGGGTGGTGGTGGGGCAGCAAGCAGCAGCGACGTAGAAGTAGCTGCAGCAATAGCAGCAGCAAGCAATGCATGGAGAGAGATCTGGCAGGTTAAATAGAGCGGCATATTAAGGAGACTCTGTTTGGTTGGTTGTAGAGCGGCAAGGGGGCGTTATGTATGAATGCAGCATAAGTGCTCGAGTTGACTGCCTGAACTAGCTCGCAGGCTTCGCCCCATTTCAGTCAGACAACTCACGTGTTCCTTTAACATATTTATTAGAAGCAGCATATAGTTGAGTTTGGCGACTAGGCTCGGGCATCATCACTCCATAGATATACATAGCACGATGAGTGATGATTAAATAACTAACCCCCAAAACTGCGTGGAGATTAGATACTATCCCCCAAAACTGCGTAGCCCGAGCCTGACGCTGGTGATGTGAGACTGATAAGTAGAGGGCCTGGCGAGCTGCCATGTGGCCATTCCCCCTAAGCACAGCGGCTTTAAGGGGAATATACTACTAAGTGAGACTGCTATGTGTAGGCCTGAGGAATAGCCCAGAGCCGATTCTTCCCTGAGCACAGCGGCTTTGAGAGGAATATACTACCTATATATGCTACCTAATGAAAACTGCTATGTGAAGGCCCGGGAACAGCCCGAAAAGCCATCCCCATTAAGCACCGCGGCTTTAAGGGGAATATACTAGTGACTGCTATGTGAAGGCCCGGGAACAGCCCGAAAAGCCATCCCCCTTAAGCACCGCGGCTTTGAGGGGAATATACTACCTAGCGAGACTGCTATGTGTAGGCCTGGAAGTGACCAGTGCCGACCCCCCCCCCCAGCACCGCGGCTTTGAGGGGAATATACTACCCATCAAGACTGCCGTGTCTAGGTCTTTGAGGCAGCGACAATGAGCTTTCCCCCCCCCAAGCATGCAGCTATGAGGGAATATACTATAATGAAATAACTATAATCTAACCCAGCAACCACCTGGTATGCAATAACAGGATTCTACAGATATACATCTTTGAACGTACTCATCATCGAGTAGTGCAAGAGCTCATGGTTGTTTGTGCTGCAAGGATCTCATTCATGTGAGGCATGATATAGCGCTGGTGGGCAGAAGATGCCCGACGGCCCAGGATACTCAGGGTTGAGGTAGGCAGATATAGAGCTGCGGTTGTGGCTGTGCAGATTCTTAAACAGTGGGAATAGCGATCTGGGGGCAGGTCGCAGCTTAGGCAGAGATCACGCAGCTTGGAGGAGAACCCTCGTCGTTGGGTTTGCAGCCATCGAATACACATGGGTGCCGACGCATGTGTCAGAGGGCAATGATGCGAGAAGTTCAGCATGGAAGATAAAGGACAAAGAAAACAGTGTTAGTTTTAGCAATGATTATTCGGGGTTCCTTGACTCCCCAATCAGAAATGTCAGACATTGAATGTTTCAAAAAGTGTGTATATTTGATCTCCAAAGTTAATTCAGTATGGGAGAGATTATGCTGAGGATTAAAAGGTGAGAGGTCTGTGTATATTTGCCACCTGAGAAACCAATAGAAGCTGTAACAACTGCATCTGACGTTTATCAATGTATAGTGAAACCCCTTTGCCTGAACTTATACATTAACCTTTGCACGGGTGCAAAGTTAATAGGCAGTCTTTATTATTGCGTGGCCTTCTAAAGGCCCTTGAGGAGCAAATTAATGAACTCTAGCGTTGCTTAATACTTAGCACTTGAAGATTGCAGGATTCGAATGAAAATACAATTAATGCATGAACAACTATTATATCTATTGTATAAGTACACAGAGGAGGTTGGGACAGAAGAAGATAAAGTACCAAGCTGAATTGTATGCTCTGAATCATGCTCTTGGTTGGAGGCAGAATATGGGAAATCCTTGAGGGCTTGACGTGTAGATCCAGAGTCGTTTGGTTGAACGAGGGCATGGCAAGCTGGTGGGGCAAACCACTCATTGTGAAATCCCCCGAACCAGCAGAAGGCGCAGCATCTGTAAGTAACTAGAGAGGATCTGAGGACACCGCAAGGTCATTATAAAAGAATGAACATAACCTTCTACTCATCGCAGAGGGGCTAGACCAAAGATCTGAGCAATAGCCATCTCTAAGATTGCATTCATGCTGAATAGTCCGCGTCTTTACACCAGACGCAAGTGTATTACATCGTTTCATTTGCAGAAGGTTGGGTTTGCTTTCACCCAGGCAACCTCAAACAGACTATGAACTGTAAACTAAAGTCATTGTACGGAGATGCTTTTTCAACAATTGGCGGGACATTAAGCGGATAAAATGCAGATCCCAGCCATTCCCACAGTAGCCTGCATCATGGAGCATTGGCAGGTTATTTTCATACTGCTGTTAATCTGGAGAGCACATCAACAGACTCTGCGGCCGGCGCATAGGATTATAAATCAGACAACGTGCATTAAAAACATTATAACACATAATGAGACGTTATGCAGTGAGGAGGTTTCACCGATGACAGGTGGCTCTGATGAGATTGTACCACTGCCTTTTCTCTGTACACAGGGGACCCGTGAGGTAAGCAGTCACCAGAATGAATGCATGACCCTATAGGTTACTGGATGTTGCACACAGCATAGATAGCAAAACAAGCGATGACGCGCAAATAGTTGTTTCCCATGTTTTGATGCGGACTGCGTCACACCAGCAATGAACCTCTCCAGAGTTTACTAGCGAGCGACCCGAGACCACCTCTTTTAGGCGGAGCAGAGGTATCGGACTGCTTCCACACCAATCCAACAAACCGCATCAAGGGGTTAACGCTACAGGGACCGATTCAATAGTACTAACCAAGCAGGTGTGAACGTGACCTAAGACTATGGTGCCTTAAGGTCATCACGTCATTGGAGGCAGTCACAATTTCTACAGGCTCGCACTACCTGTTAGCATCTGGCATCTGTTAGCATCTAGCTCTCCTGCTTACAAACTTTTAGCCATCCCTGCTTATACAAGTAGTAGTTTTAGTTGTCTGCGATCTGCCGAGGTCGGCTGTACTGAGGTGTTTTCCCTTCGGAGACGTCGCGAAGAGACGGAGCGGCTCCACCTGTTGCTGCCTGCGATCTGCGATCTACGGAGGCCTGCTCCCACCTGTAGAATACGGCTGTACTGGAGAGGTTTTTACCCCGGAGTCGTCGCGGAGAGACGGAGTGGATCCACGCTTCGGGCTTGGCCTGCTTCCACCGGGCTCAGTGGGTAGAGTGCTGGACTTCGAACCAGGGGGTAGCAAGTTCGAGTCCCACTGCAGTCAGCATGTCGTTGTGTCCCTGGACAAGACACTTCACCCCAAATTGTTCCTGTGGGGATTGTCCACAGTATTCAATGTATGTAAGTCGCTTTGGATAAAAGCGTCTAACAAATGACATGTAATAGTAATAATAGTCATTCTGAGAAGACTACTGGACTCAGGTCTGTTCTGCCACCTGCAGTGGGCATCCCCTGCAAAGGTTCGGATGTGTTGCTCAAACAATTACCGGTTGCCTTGTCACAGACAATCTGCTCGACAAAATATGTTTGTCTTTTTTGTTTTCCTGCGATGATGGTTCTTCAGGACTGCTTCTTAAGCTCAAATCACACTCTCGCAGACTTTTCCGGTGTTTCTAAATGAGATGACAATGTATATGTGTCGTAGAGAATCCAGCATAATGCTTCTGGTGTCAAAGAAACGTGGGCTACTATGGCAACCAAATGCACATTTGATTGTAAAACCTTAAAATATATATGCCACAGAAGGCATATGGGATGTCTGCTTTCCCTGCTATGTCATCTACAGAGCAAAGAAACGGGAACAATGTTAGTAGTTAATACTCTTAACAGAATAATTGTGAGGAACTAACGGCTCAATAAAGAAACGTTGCTAGAATAATTCCTCCTAGCACTAGGCTAGGGGCCTGTCGTGTTTTTAAACGTTTAAATAGCAGCAGGTGTAATACTCCTGGCTCCTTCAGTGCAAACTTCAGTCTTGAGTGCAGGTTTCAACAGACATGGGTCCCTGGGAGCCAGCATAACCTGCTAAGAAACCTTGATTTAAGCCTGTGATAAGGTAATTTGACAAACATCTGTGATTAGGAAGAGCTTGGAAACGATTTGCAGCATGAAGCCTCCTGAGGCACACCCAGCGAGGGGCAGATATTGCAGGTAGAGCTTAATTCCTGTGAGGAAAAACTCTTCTTTGGTAGGTGATTCAATGTACATGGCCGCTTGGTAGATAATGATTCATGGTATTCATAGAAAAGACACTGTAGGAGATTGAAGTCTAAAATGATGGTCAAAAATGTATCGAGCTTCCCTTCATATTCACGTGATGGAAATTATTAATTTATTTCCGTTTTTAATTTCATTGATTTATAGTAGTATAAATACTTATACACATACAACTTCTGTATAATTGCCTCAAATATGACTTACTGCAGGCCAAATATTTCCATAATAAAACATTGCTTATGCAGAATAGTATTATATACCTGTCAGGAAGCAAGGACTCGTGGCTGGATCTGGGACTCCAATTCCCAGACTCCTCGGGAGTGTGACGTCAGCGGCACAACGTGGTTGAACGCGGAAGTAGAAACATTTGTTTACATTGCAGGTAGAGGAAATCGAGTTTGTTCACGGGAATATATCGTGCAATTAAAGGCTTCAAGCGCTGATTTTACTTCGAGAAGGTAGGACAGGATGGCAGGTACTTTGGGAATGCAGGAGTCAGCTTGCTCCTGCCTTTTTTTTTTTTTGGTGTTTAAATACCCACCGACCGAGAGACAGTGCCACTCTTAGCTGACACACAAGAGAAGGGTTGTTACCAGAGCTGGCGTAGAACTCGGGACTTCCTCTGGCCCAAAGGATATTCAAAGTTACTCCAGATCAGGACGGAAGGGACACCTGAATGTGTGTCATGCGGGAGCTGTGGCTCGTTCCAGCGGCGTCTGAACCATGCTCTGAGCTAGCCTGTGTTTCGGGAATGAGGCATTTCTTACGGCTTCTTGCGTATGATGATTCGGTTCCGGAGTCGGAGATTGCAATAGACATTTGCAAGGACAGCACCGGCAGGCAAATGAACGCAGCAAGCAGCAGCGACGTAGCTGCAGCAATAGCAGCAGCAAGCAATGCATGGAGAGAGATCTGGCAGGTTAAATAGAGCGGCATATTAAGAAGACTCTGTTTGGTTGGTTGTAGAGCGGCAAGGGGGCGTTATGTATGAATGCAGCATAAGTGCTCGAGTTGACTGCCTGAACTAGCTCGCAGGCTTCGCCCCATTCATGTCACAATTCACACGATGCAAGAAGTAAGAAATGTAGCGTTCCTAGACTGAAATTGTTTTAGTTTACACTCCTCTAAGCCTAAAGTTTTTCCTTTCTCTGCCAGGTAAGTCTCTAATGAAGTGCAATACACGTTCATGTCACACAGCTAAGAATAGCACTGAACACAAAACACTATCTCTCTTGTTTAGAGACTGAATGCCTTCTTCCTGACAGTTTGTAAACACCTGTCTGCTGATGGACCATTCGCTCGTTGTTATGGTAATTTAGCAAGCAATACCCGTCATCTTCACACTAGAAGAAGCTGCCTTAAAAATAGAGTGTGTGTGTGTGTGTGTGTGTGTGTGTGTGTGTGTGTGTGTGTGTGTGTGTGTGTGTGTGTGTGTGTGTGTGTGTGTGTGTGTGTGTGTGTGTGTGTGTGTGTGTGTGTGTGTGTGTGTGTGTGTGTGTGTGTGTGTGTGTGTGTGTGTGTGTGTGTGTGTGTGTGTGTGTGTGTGTGTGTGTGTGTGTGTGTGTGTGTGTGTGTGTGTGTGTGTGTGTGTGTGTGTGTGTGTGTGTGTGTGTGTGTGTGTGTGTGTGTGTGTGTACCTTCATTATCATCGCCATGAGGCTTTCCATCTCAGGAATGAAACATCTGCGGTTTGGTTCTTTTGTTCAACTGACAATTATCCGCGCAAAGACGTTGTGTACAAACATTTTTCACACTAATCCTCTTCCCTATCATCATGCTTTTATCATTCCTCACAGTCTATTGGTGCAATATTTCAAGTGTGATGTCAAACATGTCAGTAATATAGTGCATACGGGAGACTGATCAAGTTAACTATTTGGCAAGCATCCACAGCTTAAACTGCCTTAATGCTTCCTGTGACATTTATTTATGGTAAACAGTACTATGATTTGTAGACTTTAATGACTGAGCGCTCCATAACAGTAAACTAAAACTGGCATATGCAAAGAAGGACAGACCTGCGATTACATCATTACTTTGTGTGACTCAAGGAACAGGAAAAAAAACATCTGCTGTGCGTTCCACTTTCATTTCATTGTTAGAAAGCAGATGCCACTAGTGTTTTCAGACGCTGATATGTTGCAAAACTGAAACAGTTTCCAAGTGTTTTATAGCTGCTGTGTATATTTGTAGACAATTTGCCATTCAACATATGTCAAACCATCACGAACATATCACACAGAAATATTAACAACTAACCTCTTTTAAGTGATTTTCTCCTACTATGCTCTTTGTATATACTAAAGCAGTGGCGGCTGGTGGAAAATATTTTTGGTGGGGCTGTTGATATAGTGAGTAAAAAAAAATGTTTTGGGAGAAATGACCCCTTAAATTAGGACTTCTGGTGATGTAATGGCGCGTTTCCAGTGCAGCGCGGAGCTCGCTTTAATGCTGCGTTCAGACCGGACGCGATGCGAATATTCGCTTCGCTCTAAACGCTCCTATCGCATCGCTCTAGTCGCTCGAGTTTCACCGCGGCTGCCAGCTGTGTTTACTCGCATCATTCAAACAAGACGCGCTGGCTCGGGAGCTACAACTACAACAAAATGAACATATTTTACCGTGATTAAATTGTAATACACGTTTCTAAATGATGCCGACGTAACAACATACTGATACCGGTTAGTAAAAACCATGAATTAATGCTTTGACAAGTCTGCAGACAGACGGTAGGCGAAAAACCTTTTAGAATGCTTGTTTTCTGAATGGAGCTTGACTAAGCTAACGTTATATGCTCCGACCGTCCACACTCACAACAACGGCCTATACAGACATAAATAAACCATTGACTGTATTCTCCATGACACAGACAGTCTGTGGTTTGTATTTGTGTAACTTTTGTCTAGTTTCTGAACAGATCATATCTGTCCCCGGCTGTTTGAAGAGCAAGCATGGGAAACAAAAGATAGCATTTACCTGTTTGCATCCAGCTAGCCATGTGAGAAGCCTCGTTGATACGTTTTGTCTTTTTCACGAGCTTGCTGTGATATATACAAATCGGGTTGGTCCGGTCCAAGGTCTTTAAGTATCAATTTATCTCCCAAACTTCTCCTTTCGAAAGGATTGGAGAGTAGCTCTTGCACGGAATTGGGTGCGGACCGAGGTCCGGCGACTCCACCTGCACACCATTCTCATCCAAATACTGCGTTACCTTGGTCACTCACGAGTCTAAAAAACAACTCACGTCAACGCACGTAAGCAACATGGGCGCCAACGTGAGCGCCCTCGTGACCAAAATATTTGACGGCGCTGATTGGCTGAAATTATGTTTCGGCGGCACAGTTTACTATTGAGACTTTTGCAACGTGCTGGTTGCTGCTGTTTGGCTCGGGGGCTCCGCCCGGTAATGATAAACTAATGCCATGGGCAAGGCCAGGCAGGAAACATGTAACTTATCAGTAACTTTAGACATCGTAACACAATTTTAAACGAGATTTTATTGTAGATTATACCTTTTTTGTGATACCAATTGTATGATATTTACCTTGTTCATTAAAAATAAAAATATAAAATATTTTATTTTTTTAAATATTTTTTTTTAAAATATTTTTTTAAATATTTTTTTTTGTATGTGGGAAGAGGTGGGGCGGCGCCTCTAGCGCCCCTATGGGCCGGCCGCCACTGTACTAAAGGTCCTTACACACCAGGCCGTCGATGAGCGTTGTGTCGCCCTACCCAGATTGGTGTGTCTTGGTGTGTACTGCACCGTTGTGTCTTTTCGGCCGTGCCGACACCTTCCGCCGCCGATTCGACATGTTGAATCGGGAGGCAGTTTGGTGTGTAAGGACCTTAAAAGACAACGTTTTAGTTTGAAAGGTTGATGCAAAGATAATTACTTTTCTTTTGACTATTCGTCAGTTCTTTGAGAAGCGTGTGACTTTTCTTAAAGAACAGCTTAGGTCCAGCACAGCAGGGGGGGGGGGGGGCTGGGCTCTTGCAACAGTGTCTTGCCCACAGCAGGGATGTTTAGTAACAGGAGACCTGGGCTAACCTATTTCAGTGTATTCCATGTGACCTGAGGATAACTCTTAAAACTCAGGAGTCTGTTTAAGTGTGTGTTAGGTTGTGCTGCGCTTTGCCGTGATTTACTAGGACACTTAAATGAAACTGACATTCTAAATGCTATCAGTATTACTGTGCTTCTACTCCCACAGCAAGATATTTTGTGTATAACTGTAAAGGGGGCCAACAGACATGTTTGAAGCAAATTATCTGAAAATGTGTACATACAAGAAGTGGAAAAAGGAAGACCATAGTGTAATCATTTCTGATTGATCAAAGGCTGACTGTATGGCTTGCCTTAAAGTGGAATTACACCTGTAATGTCTAAAAGTCTTAATGGAATAGAAAATACTTGACCTTAAACCGGAATTGTTTGTCTGAGTGTGTGTGTCAATAATGACTCCATTTTAATCAGCTGTGTGTCTCCGTCTGCAATCTAAGGTTGCCACATGGTAACAGCTGACTGACTCCTGGGTTAGACAATTAATTGAATCTAAATTAACCTCCCCTTCTTCTCGCTCCAATACCAAGAGCATGTGTGTCGTGTCAAAGCATGTGAAAATTGAATCAGGATAGAAATCTGGCACTGATTACTTTCCTCTAGAAATGTCAGGTCTCAGTCTCCATGGAAGTCAATGTAAACAAAAAAAGAAAAGGAATAATTTAGAATGACCTAGGGAAAATTGTCAACAAAAGGGGGTCGAGGAAGATTACCAACATCTAAATAAGCTGTGTGGGAGCAGGTGAAGCCATCACAGAGAACAAGTGTAAGATTTATTTTTAAAGGTCCCATGTCATGGCCATTTCTACTGATCATAATTCCATTGTTGAGGTCTACTAAAATAGATTTATATTGTGCAATCTCCCAAACTCACATTGGTTTCTCATACAGCATCTCTGTATAGTATGTGTATTCACTCTCTGTCATAAACGGCTTGTTGGACGTCCTGCCCCCCACCCCCTCCTCCCTGTGAGCCCAGTGGCCGTCAGCGAGACAGCAAGACACAGCGAAACCCAGCCCAAAACCAGCCCAAACACACACACACACCCGCAGCCTGGCTGGGAGTTTGTGTGCATGCTCACACACAGACTCAAAGCCTCGCCGCGTCCCGCCGTCTCAGGGAGGAGAAATCGGCGGAGCTGCAGCTGAGAAAAGATTGAGTGTGTGTGTGTGAGAAAGTCCGCGGATTGGTCAATTTGGACCAATCCACGGACTTAACCTGTTGAACCCCATCCCTGTTTTTCAGGTCTCAGGCTCGAAAATGACATTTCCAGAACAAATGACCATAACTACACTTCTAAAAGGGGAAAATCAATAATCCTTTTTCTCAAAGTAATGATAAACCTGTGAGTCCATCCATCCATCCATCTTCTCCCGCTTATCCGTGGTCGGGTCGCGGGGGTAGCAGTTCCAGCAGAGAGCCCCAAACTTTCTTATCCCTGGCGACATCAACCAGCTCTGACTGGGGGGTCCCAAGGTGCTCCCAGGCCAGCGAAGAGATATAATCCCTCCACCTGGTCCTAGGTCTACCCCTTGGTCTCTTCCTAGCTGGACGTGCCTGGAGAGGCACCCAGGTGGCATCCTGACTAGGTGCCCGAACCACCTCAACTGGCTCCTTTCGATGCGAAGGAGGAGCGGCTCAACTCCGAGTCCCTCCCGGATGACCGAACTTCTCACCTTATCCCTAAGGGAGACACCAGCCACCCTGCGGAGAAAACCCATCTCGGCCGCTTGTATCCGCGATCTCGTTCTTTCGGTCATGACCCATCCTTCATGAACATAGGTGAGGGTAGGAACGAAAATGGCCCGGTAGACAGAGAGCTTTGCCTTCTGGCTCAGCTCCCTTTTCGTCACAACGGTGCGGTAAAGCGACTGCAGTACCGCTCCCGCTGCTCCGATTCTCCGGCGCATCTCACGCTCCATTGTTCCCTCACTCGAGAACAAGACCCCGAGATACTTGAACTCCTTCACTTGGGGTAAGGACTAATTCCCTACTTGGAGTGGACAGTCCATCGGTTTCCTGCTGAGAACCATGGCCTCAGATTTAAACCTTATGGATTATCAGAAATAATTTCAAAGGGACACAGACACATTGGATTAACCTATGGATTAACCTTCAGCAGCGTTTTTATCGTTTTAATGGCATTGAAGACCACTTTTGACCAGACAACGACAAAGGCAAGCCATTTTGCCGTTTTAGCTACCACTCGCCACATGTTTTGATTAGGGCTGTCAAGTTAACGCGTTAATAAAAAAAATTAACGCCACTACTTATTTTAACGCGATTAACGCATGTGTATTTTTTGTCCTCGGCCGCCCCGTAGTTTCAGAGCGCATCGAGTTTAAAATACCATCTACAAGCTGATGCTGACAGCCCCGCTCCTGAAGCCCGCTTGCGGCAGACTAATAGTCCAGCAAAAAGTCCTCAAAAAAGGCTTTAGTTTTCGAGATACCCCTACCCAAGGTAGAACAAATGACAACAAAGATTTTCTTATCTTTAGGGTCTCCCATTAATGAAATTGATTGTTGTCAAATTTTATTTTGGGGGGAAAAAAAACGTTTGGTTGTTCTTTAGAACTACCCCAATCCCTGAAAAAGAGCCACATTAGACCAGGCCGAATGGGAAATGTGACAAGAAAGCCCATAACTTGAGAATGATCACTCTTTTCCTCTTCAGATTTGCTGAGGTATGAACCAGGTGGCTGTCCTACATCACCAAATAGTCAGACAATTATTTAACTAAAAAAATACTGAATTATAGTCCTGTAAACTTAGCTTTAGTTTAGACGGAAATTGTACTTTTTGGTGATAGGAACATAGGACTCCATCACTTTTCTCTCATTTATCAGAAAAACAGAAATCCCTAAAAAATATACCATTACTGAATTGTCTAGGGTGCTATTGAACACTAACCAGTAGTTGTATGGAAATATCTGGTATAGTTATATTGCAAATGAGATTTCTTTAGACATAGGCCTACCTCTTCTCTGAGACAGGAAAATAGTGATCATTCTCAAGTTATGGGCTTTTTTGTCACCTTTCCCATATTCGGCCTGGTCTAATTTGGCTCTTTTCCAGGGATTGGGGTAGTTCTAACGAACAACCAAAAAAACATTTTTTCCCCCAAAATAAAATGTGACAACAATCAATTTCATTAATGGGAGACCCTAAAGATAATAAAAATCATTGTTGTCATTTGTTCTACCTCGGGTAGGGGTATCTCAAAATCTGAGGGCCCTTCCTGCTAGACTATACACTTCCACGTTCACCGGCAGGCCCGGACTGGCCATCGGGAGGACCGGGAGGGTGTGTGTATGTGTGGCGCGAGCGAGAGAGAACGGACACACCTTACGTGCATCTGGTGCTAGCTAGCTGCGCTAACGGATATAAGGAGCTGTTTCAATGAAAACAGAGGAGCGACATTTCGCCGACAACTGCGCCGAGCACTTGACTTTATGCAGGTAGCCAGACAGTGGGACATTGTACGAAAAGTCAGCACACTCAGCACGGATAGTGCGCGCAACATGATTGCAGCGTCCAGGCAGCTCCCGTTCGAGCATATGCCTTGAGTTGCACATAACTCCAACGATCCATCACAGTGTCTCTCCACACACATATACACGCACTCACTCACTCACTCACTCACTCACACTTTGTATTTTATTATTGTATGAGAGAGGTTCCAGGTTGAATTGAAGCGAATATTTGTAATGTTCAGAGGTTGTTGTGTTTAATATTCATGAGAATATTTGCCATTGTTCAAATGATAATAAACAAACATATAAAGCATATTTGTCCACTCATATGTTGATAAGAGTATTACAAACTTGAACATATCCCTCTAAGGTATATTTAGAACAGATAAAAAATGTGAGATTAATCGCGATTAACTATGGACAATCATGCGATTAATCGCGATTAAATATTTTAATCGACTGACAGTGTTAGGATTCCCGAGAAGTGACGAGATGAGAACCCGCTACTGTATGCAAGCACTAAAACTGAGACAGTGGTGAAGTGTCAAAAAAGGCTTTATTCTGTCCACGACACTGACAAGGAGTTGACGAAGAGAACGTAGGGAAGACGTGGAGCTGGGCTGACCAGGAGGGGAGGCTGGACGTGGCAGGCAGAGCGGCTGGAGTATGTGGATCTGGAACAGGAAAAACATGCAGGATTAGGAAATAATTTCCTTTCACAAGGAGCATCAAAAAGTCACTAGGAAAACCACGAGTAGGCCTGGACGATAGTTTACCACTGAAGAATAAACGAAGAACTGGCGCGAAGTCTGAGGATGGGAACCAGGGTTTTAAGCAGATGCAGGTGAGTGGTGGCAATCAGTGAGGTGAGCAGCAGCTGAGGAGGTGAGTTGGTGGGAATCGGAATGAAGGTAGCCACGCCCAGCCAGGGAGACAGACACACAGATAAACAGACAAAACAAACACAGACAGGGGAAAAAGAAGGAGGAAGTACTGCAGATCCTCACAGACAGCCCTAGTTTTGATGTCTGTTTTTGTTTATAAAGTTGCAAGTTCTTATCATGGAGTGATAATGTAGGTACCGATCAATTATGTGTCTCCTCACGATGCTAATCGATGGGTTGGACGTGCAGCTACGATAAGTAATAAGGGTGTTATGAGTGAGTTTCTGTGCAGTAATGCTTTAGCATTTTTTCGCTCGTGGCTAATTTAGAGGCTCAGTGCTAGCTTTGTGGTTTAAAAAAAAAAAAAAAGATCAGTTAGCTGAGTTTCTTCTTCATGGATATAAAACATTTATAGTTTATTAAATATTAAGAAACCCTCAGACGCTGTTTCCTGCAGATGATGCGTTTTTCAGCCGGGGGATGGGGTTCAACAGGTTTTTAATGTAACGGCTCCACGGATTGCACCATTTGGACCAATGGGTCCATTTGGGTATGGGCACGTCACTGTACTCAGGAAGAAAACAATGGAAAAAGAGAAATCTCCAACGAGGCGTTCTGGGGCAGCATAGACAGGTCTTTTCTGTGTTTTACTCGCTACAGGGTGTACTTTGAGGGTTTGTGACTTTGCAAACCGTTTACATACATAAAACCCTTCATAACAAACAAGGGGACGGGTAATAACCGGAAAAGCATGACATGGGACCTTTAAGAAATATTTGACAGGTCATCTTAACTCTGTGATGTAACGCTCTCTGGCCCTGAACACACTCAGTCCCACACACAACAGCAACACCTGAAATCCTTTTACCAAAGCTTTAAAGAACCTTGAATATTTGAGTGTTTCAAAGAGTTGGACCTTTTTAAAGTTCAACATTCATGAAAAGGTGGGAAAATGTTAGAATTCTGAACATTTGGTCCAGTCATTTGTCTAAATAGTTTTTTGGGGAAATATTTGGTAAAGCATGAAAACTTTGTTATTAATAAATTATCAAAATGATATCGTAGTTGTGCTGTGCTTGAATAAAATGTGTAAGTTGAAAAATTACATGCAGAACAAAGACTTAAAGGCCCCGTCCACACGGAGACGAAATGGGTCTTATCCGCTACCAGTGGCGTAGCCAGGAATTAGTGTGTGGGTGGGCCTGGAGAAATGTAGGTGGGCCAGGGGGAGACATATTAAGCGTGGGGTCTGAGCTGAAACTTCATTAATGATTTTTTAATGCACTAATAGAACATAAGCATAAATTAGCAGTGAAAACAAAAAACATAGGCACGGCGGCCTCAGAATGTGTGTAAAACTGACATCCACATAGGGATGGGTATCGTTAAGGCTTTAACGGTACTACTACTTTTATCGAAAGTGCTTATGCTTATGCTCCAGGTTCAGTACCAACCACATCATAAAGTACACGGACGATACAACAGTGGTAGGACTCATCAGGGACAACAACGAACAGGCCTACAGGGAGGAGGTGAAACATCTGACAGACTGGTGTAACACCAACAACCTGATCCTGAATGTCGATAAAACAAAAGAGATCATTGTCGACTTCAGGAACAAAAGGCACTGTCACCCACCACTCCACATCAACGGCACAGCAGTGAAGACTACAGACAGCACCAAGTTCCTGGGGTGCATATCACAAGCAGTCTGACCTGGTCCACTCACACTACATCACTATTTAAGAAGGCACAGCAGCGCCTACACTTCCTGCGCAGCTCCCCCCTCCCATCCTCACCACGTTCTACAGAGGAGCCATAGAGAGCGTGCTGACCAGCGGCATCTCCATCTGGTCGAGAGACTGCAACGCCAAAGACTGGAAGTCTCTGCAGAGAGTGGTCAGGACAGCAGAGAAGATCATCGGAGTTTCTCTCCCTCCCATCAGAGACACCGCTCAGAAACACTGGCTGACAAAAGCCCAGAACATTTTAAAGACCCCACTCATCCTCACCATGCTCTGTTCTCCCTGCTGCCCTCCGGCAAGAGACTCCGCAGCATTAAGAGCAGAACAGTCAGATTCTGTAATAGCTTTTTCCCCCAAGCTATCAGACTGCTGAACAGCAAGTAGACCAGTAATATAAAGATTACATTATTATGTAAAGAGCACATATTTGTTATATAGTATGTCTATTTTATTTATATGTATAGTAAGTCTTCATATTTTAAATGCACACTTTATCTTTAATTTTATCAGCACCACGTCACTATTATTTATTTATATGTACAATTTTAGCAAGTTTTTATATTGTCCTGTTCCTGTAAGCCAGTACAACGAAATTTCGTTTTAATAGTACACTCTCTTGTTGAAATGACAATAAAGTATGTCTATGTCTATGTCTTATCGGTCCGGTCCTTTAACATTACTTTTATCGGTTATTTTGGAGAAAAAAATAAGGTAAACTAACTAAACAAATTGTGAACAAAACTAACATTGCTTTTTATTTCAATTAAATACATAATATTTCACATCAAAAGAAACAACAATGTTTTAACAAATCGTATTAAATAATGTGATGACAGAACTGTAAACAGAATAGCTGAAACTTTAACAAAATAAATAACTCAGTTTCCTCTAATCATTAACCCATGTTTGTATAATGTAGTTAACTCCTTGTGTTGCTGCTAGCATGCATAACACCTGACGTGGAAACGTTCCTCGTGGACGGGGCTACAGAGCTGCTAGAAAGACAGTGGAACCCGGTGCATTCCTCCGTCTGGATGTGGAGCACTTTTGCTAAATGTTTAGACACATTGCTCGTGTTACCGCCAGTGTTGTGCTAGTTACTGAAAACCAGTAACTAGTTACCATTACTAGTTACTTCATTTCAAAAGTAACTCAGTTACTTTACTGATTACTTACACCAAAAAGTAATGCGTTACTGTGAAAAGTAACGATTTAGTTACTTTAAAAAAAGGGCTCCCATTATATTAATGCCCTTATAGCCTTCATTTCAGTTCTGTTATTGCATTGGAGAATAATACAATCTGTTGATCAACTTGACATGCATTATATGCAATCTGGATAGCATCGATATTAGCTGGCTTTACATTTTTGTATATTCTTTCTCCAAGTAGTTGGAAAAAGTTTTCCGTCCCATATGCCGTGTGCCGCCCGGACATGCTATCATGCTAACTAGCTCCCTGAAAGCGGGTGACTCCACTGTAGCAATAGCCTGCATGTGTTCTACAACATACCGTGCAATGGCTTTATCGACTTTCCCCTGGCTAGCAGTCCCTTGGTTAAAATCCAGCCGCTGTTGCTTAGGTGCAGGTGGAGGTGGAGTGGCGTCGGCTGAGTCTCTGTGGTCTTAGCTACTAGCTTCGTCCCAGCATGTTGTTTTTGCAGATGTTTGAAGAGATTTGAACGACTGGTTTGGGCAGTAGATAGGCTCTTTGACCCGCCAGGACACAACTTACATTTAACTAAAACGTTCTTTTCTTTGTGCTCGACAAAAGTGAAATAGTGAGAATATCTCCAGGTGGAGAAACTAGACTTGAGCTCCGCCGCCGCCATGACAGTCTTGTTAGTAAACAACACAAACACGCCCACAGCCCGTCTCCGCATGTGACACAGGAAGTATCTAAGTACATTTACTCAAGTACTGTACTTAAGTACAGTTCTCATCTCTGTTAACCTGGCTGTTGACTATATAAAAAAACTAACGCAGTAACGGAGTAACGCACCATGTAGTAACGGTAACTGAGTTACTGAATTTAAAAAGTAATGCGTTAGAGTACTAGTTACTGCCAAAGATAACGGCGTTACAGTAACGCGTTACTTGTAACGCGTTAGTCCCAACACTGGTTACCGCCCTTAAATACTAAACTCTTATTCCACTTTTGGTAACGAGTATTGTCCCCATCGACACGGCTATAGTTTAACCACACCTCGGAGCGCGTTCTCTCCGCCATCTCCTCCGTGTGTGTGTGTTGCTGCATGTAGCAGCTGCGTGTGTGTAAACTGCCCCGCCCCCTCGCACACAGACGGGGATAGATCTCTTAAACGGAGTTGGCGACACTTAAACTGCAATGTAATGTTTGTGTAGCAATAACACATACAACATATATCGGGGGCACAGGTTGTTTATCCTTGACAGTCGCACAGTGGGCACACACTGAGTGTTTTCATATTCAGCAAATGTGTACACGCTAAACTGCAGACCTCAAGAAGAAATAATACTTTCATTCATCACGGCAAAAGTTACTTTACTTACTATAAAAACTCACGGTAAAAAAATGCACTCCCTATTCCATTGTCATGAAGGTGGAATCTAACTATATCCAGAATAAGTTTTATTGGATCCAGGCTAGAAACATGTTTATTTCTGCTGTAAAGTTGGGCATTTTAACATGGGGGTCTATGGGAATTGCTCCTTTTTTCCAGTTCATCTAGTGGCCTGTCGGCCACTAGATGAACTGCAGTTTGTGGCACTTCCTTCTGGGCTTCCCGGCTCTGCGCTATGAAGCGCTGATTGGCTGTGGGTGGGCCAGACGTGCATGTGGGTGGGCCCAGGCCCACCCGGGCCCACCCACAGCTACGCCGCTGTCCGCTACAGTTATTTCTCGTATGGGCAGTTCGTCCACACGAGGCCGTAACGGAACCACGGAAACTGAGCCCTCAAATGATAACGCATCCCAAAGTGAGAAGGTCTGGTAACGTAACGCTTGCGGCACCGTGTGTACGCCCTAAACCAGTGGTCACCAACCAGTCGGGTGTGGTGTGGGTAGATCGCACGCTGTTAAAAAAAAAAGTAACAAAAGAAAGAAAAGTAAAAGAAAAAAAAAATAATGTGTTCTTTTAATAACGTTTTTAGATGTAAGCCTATCATCATCCACCACCACGTTAGCAGGTGCCACTTGATTGACGTATCTTTGAGACATACCTTGTCGCTCCCGAAAATAATAGACTGACTTCAAGATGCTGTATATTTTTGAACTCACTGCACTTATGGTAGATACCAACTACAACAAAATGAACATATTTTACCGTGATTTAATTGTAATACACGTTTCAAAATGCAGGAATAAGTACATATTCTGTGACATAACTTACCGGTTAGTAAAAAACATGAATTAATGCTTTGACAAGTGTGCAGACAAGACGGCAGGCGAAAAACCTTTTAAAATGTGTGTTTTCTGAATGGAGATCGGTCCGATAAGGCTAAACTAACGTTGTAGCTGCTCCGTCCACACTCACAACAACGTGATACAGACGTAGATACAACAGCGACAGCTGTGAGCTCTGTGTGCTAACAGATGTTGTTTTTTTCTTTGTTGTTGTTGCTGTCAACAAAATAATGTACTCATTCACTCAAACAAATAAGCTACTGTGGTGACATGTTATAGGACATCATTCACCGTGTATTTAGTGTGTGTTGCAGCCCGGACCCGTTAGTGAGAGTCCCAGGGTCTGTGGTCTTTCAGGCTAGCATGACATGTAGTCGCAGTAAGTGTACTCACCTTGTCTTGATCAATGTATAATAAAGTGTGGAGTTCCATACTGAACACACCGCCTCCGACTCCCATTCATCGGCTCTACACTACATACATTTATATTTAGGATTGTAATGAAGGAATGAATGAAACTTAAAATGATACATATGATGTAAATATATATATGTATCCTTTTTGACATGTTAGTTATGTTGTGTTCTTGGTTTAATCAAATTGGAAGTTGCACCAAGTGATTTGATGTAATTCAGATGCAATTAGCCTACATAAAAGGCCTCAAATTTGAAGTACAGTCTGGGCTGTCTTTTTCACTCAATTCTGCAATAGGTAGATCTCGCCTTTCACCACAGCCGAGGTCGGGGAACTTGGGCTTGGTGACCACTGCCCCAAACGATCATAGCCCCGCCTCTCCCCACCTCTCCTGCTCACCCCCGCGTCACCCCCGTCCGTCATTGCTGATGCGTTTCGCCAACAACAACAACAATGGCGGATCACAGGGTTGCGTTGGTGCTCCAGACGTTACTGACCATGCTACAGATGTTAGTGCCAATAATCTACAGCTCCTCTACCACAACCATCAGCAACAAGTGGACATGGAGAACTACATGAACTACATGTTGCTAAAATGTAGTTATCCGCGGTGGATGTACTACAGTGTCTCCAGCGGGTCGATCGGTCTCGTGTGGACGGACACGTTTCTTGTGCCGATTCCATGTGGACGGAAGACTTTTTTGATATCGACCTCGGTTCGTTTTGGTCTCCCTGTGGACGGGCCCTAAAGCAAGGATAGATTAAAACCGGCCAATCTACTGTGTGTAGAAATGAGCTGATATACTAAAAGAGTGAGGGAAATAAGGAACAGGTGACAGGTGGGCGGGGAGAGGGTTTCTACAGGACAGCAGGGAGGGGCTGAAAGTGAGTCTGGTGACATATTTGGAAAAGAGAGCATCTGGTGGACCGGTAAAGAGTGACCCTGGGGGGTGGAGACATGGCTACAAAAGGGACAGAGAGGCACAACAATGCAGAAATAATAAACACAACTAAGGCACACATTGTGTAGGCCGTTTTTGCACAAATCATCCCTGCTATTACGATTATGAGATTGACAGGATACTGAGAAACAATATGGCCACATTTGTATTGAAACATTTTTATATATTTATTTTAAAAAAATGATTCAGTCAGCTCTGTGATTAAAGCCTCTTCAAAGATGCTCATGGTCATAGATAATTACATGTATATTGCTATTGAAATTAAAGGTTTCATGTGGAAGTCGTATCTCTTGTATCTTACAAGTTCAAAACGTATTTTAGAGTATTACTCTATTTGCTGGATGATTTGTTATTTTTTCTGTAAGTCTTTTATACACACAGTTTGCTATGACAGATCCCTTCAAATCTCACGGAGCTGAAACCACCGTTGAAGACATTACTGCCTCACCTTTTTTAAAGATGCTCTTTCACCTACAGCCTCCCTTCAGAGACTCACAGCTGAAAGCTCTATCAATTTCTGATGGGTCCTATAATGTGATTTCTCACAAGGTAAAAGCTTATAATGTTTCCTCATAGTCGCTCAGGTCAGTTTAACACTGAAGGGTTTTTCATTTGCAACCCTCTCAGTTTGGTCTCCGTAATAGCATCTGATATTGCATTATGGAGCCCCACTGAATAGCTTTTAAAGCACAGGCATTGACTTTGGATCGCTCTGACCCAGTGTTAGAAAAGGGTATTTAAAATATATTGAGATATAAAGACCATCTAGTGGGATGATCAAGTCACTGGGATTATTGTTATCGGTTTGTTATTGTGTTTTATATACTGTTATTTTCTACCTGTCACAAGTTTAATAACATGATGATTTTTAAATATTTTGACACAAATATGCTGCACTGGACATTTGACGGTTTAGATTTTTTTGGGTTCCTTTTTTTGTTTTTTTGTTTTGAGTAAGTCTATTTTTGTAAGGTTTTTTCCTCCTAGATCTTAAAAAGTAATAATAATCAGTATATAATATCATAATAATTTACTAAATTGAGTTGGACTTGAAACCATAGATACACGTTGAAGAGAATGGAGTAAAGCAGAATGCAAATGACTGGACAAGATTGTCATTTTATAATGTGATGTCTTCCTCAATTGCATTTATAGAATTTAGGAAGGAGTTTTGACAAACAAGTAGATAAATAAAACATTTTTAAAAAAACTGCTATTTTAGAACAAATGCCATTAAACCTTACTGTAATTCTGCTCTGAGCTAAATTTGCATTGTGTTGCTCCCAGCATATGTGTGCCTCCCTGCTGTTGCTTCCTCTCATCCGCCCGGGTCTATCCGTGACAGTGAGTGCTGACAGTGATTGACAGGGACAGATTAAACCCTGGCTGTCAGCCTCTGTCCTCAGCAGAGGAGCATCTGCACTGTTCTGCCTCTCTGCCTCAGCTGATTCCAGGTTAGCAAGAATCACACCTCTAATTGACTTCAGTTAGTGCAGAGACATGTTCAGACTGCGTTTGATCATCAGAAGGCGAGTAAGGTCTGCCACACAGAGTCCTACAGCGCAGGCAAATCACTTGGACGGGGTTCAGAATAAGGTAATTCTCGACCGCTGTGTTGGTGGCTAACGGCTGGACAGCTGTGACGGCTGTTCAAAGAGAATCCTGCCCTCACTTTACATCTGAAAGTTTTGCCAAAATAATGGAAGAAAATTATGGTTGAATTACTGACTGGACTAGTGTGTCAACAATAATGCACTGTGCCTCTCTTTATCAATTTGAATGTAAAAAGCATCATTTAGAAATGTTAACAATTAAATAGTTTGGGAAACTACAATGCTAATGCTCAATGGGGAACCAGTTTTGTGAAATATTTGCTATGACATTTTTAAATAATTTTTTGGACAAAGAGCAAAAAAAACAAACAAGAAAGTTTCACATAATTCTCAATATGGCCACATGTTAGCTATTTGATTCACATAATAAAAGCTCTCTCAATATCACGTGATGACTCTGTGATTTGCTATAAATGCATCAAAACGCACTGTTATCATGTTGTGAGGAATTGTCAAGTAGAGAGGATGATTAAGAGTTGAAAAGGCATACTGCAGGGGTGTCAAACTCAAATACACAGTGGGCCAAATTAAAAAAGCCGGTACTAGTCGAGGGCCGGACTGGTTCAATATTTATTGCAAAACTTATTAAAATGAAATTATATCACATAGTAAACCTAGAACTAACAAAGCTTAAATGATTGCCTATAAAAACAACATTAAACATTAAATAATCAGTTGCATTCATTTCTTATGGCTCTATCTGCAGCTTCTCCAGAGTCATTTCTTATGATTACATTTTCCCACAGGCCAACAACAGCTTCAACAAAACTATTTCCCTCAAAGAAAAAACCAGACATGCCCTGTTGTCGTGAGAGAAAAAGTGCAGAAGGAAACATCCATTGAAATTCAGTGTGCTGCTCTGTGATGCTAGTTCAAGCAGATACTTGGAATCTCATCTTGGGTGTAAGGCAAGGCAAGGCAAGTTTATTTATATAGCACTTTTCAACACAAGGCAATTCAAAGTGCTTTACAAAAAATGAAAGACATTAAGAAAATGGCATTTAAAATCAGTCATTAAAAAGAAAAGCTAATAAAATAAACATTAAAAGAAAACATACATGGATAAAAGTTAAAGTGCAGTCTAAGATATGAATAGTTCAATTAAAAGCAGCGGCAAAAAGAAAAGTCTTCAGCCTGGATTTAAAAGTAGTCAGAGTTGCAGCGGACCTGCAGGTTTCTGGGAGTTTGTTCCAGATATCTGGAGCATAATAACTGAACGCTGCTTCTCCATGTTTAGTTCTGACTCTGGGGACAGAAAGCTGACCAGTCCCTGAAGACCTGAGAGATCTGGATGGTTCATAGTTTAGCAGGAGGTCAGAAATGTATTTTGGGCCTAAACCATTCAGTGCTTTATAAACCAGCAGCAGTATTTTTGAAATATATTCTTTGACACACAGGAAGCCAGTGTAAAGACTTCAGAACAGGAGTGATGTGATCCACTTTCTTAGTGTTAGTGAGGACTCGAGCAGCGGCGTTCTGAATCAGCTGCAGCTTCCTAATAGATTTTTTAATGAGACCTGTGAAGACACCATTGCAGTAGTCGAGTCTACTGAAGATAAAGGCATGGACAAGTTTTTCCAAATCCTGCTGTGACATTAGTCTTTTAATCCTAGATATGTTCTTTAGGTGATAGTAGGCTGATTTAGTAACTGTTTTAATGTGACTGTTGAAACTCAGGTCAGAGTCCATGACTACACCTAGATTTCTGGCTTTATCTGTTGTTTTGAACATTGCAGACTGAAGCTCAGCGCTCACTTTTATACGTTCTGACTTTGCTCCTAAAACCATTACCTCAGTTTTATCTTTGTTTAATTGGAGAAAGTTCTGACACATCCAGTCATTGATTAGTTCAATGTTTGAATGTTCAGTGTTTGAATTGGAGCATAGTCTCCTGGTGAAATTGTTACGTAAATGTGTGTGTCATCTGCATAGCTATCAATCAATCAATCAATGTTTATTTATATAGCCCAATATCACACCGTATTTGTCTCAGTGGTCTTCACAGTTTATACAGAATATCAGTATGACAATACGACACCCTCTGTCCTTAGACCCTCACATCGTACAAGGAAAAACTTGTACAATGTGACAGCAGTGGCTCAGGCCGCTGGCTGAGGGGAAGAATGGTGGTCTATACCATAGCATTGGCATTGAATCATTTATCCACACTGCACAGTCAAGATTGTAGAAAAACATAGCATCATTTTTAAGTTGATATCGTTTACTTTAAGGCCATCCATAACCTCACTCATCTGTACCTCTCCGACCTCCTGCACATCAACACACCCATCCGCACTCTCAGGTCTTCTGCTTCCCTCAGCCTCACTGCACCCCCCTTCCGTTTAACCACCATCAATCAATCAATCAATCAATCAATCAATCAATCAATCAATCAATCAATGTTTATTTATATAGCCCAATATCACAAATGTTACATTTGTCTCAGTGGTCTTCACAGTGTGTACAGAATATCAGTATGACAATACGACACCCTCTGTCCTTAGACCCTCACATCGTACAAGGAAAAACTTCCGAAGAAAACCCAGTTTAAAGGGAAAAATGGGAGAAACCTCAGGGAGAGCAACAGAGGAGGGATCCCTCTCCCAGGACGGACAGACGTGCAATAGATGCCGTGTGTAAATTGAAAAGATAATACATTTGCAACATAGGTAGTCCAAATGTTTGGAAATGCATGTGTGTATAATAGGAAGATGAATCCACGAGGATATCCATCCAGGACCACAGCCACGACTCAAGATCCAGCGCTCGCGATCCAGGACACAGGACCGCAGGATCATCCATGACTCCGGATCCCGGCGTATATAGACACCAAAAAGAAAGACATTTGGGGAAGCTGGGTTAATCGGAACATGAGTGTACACGGGTATAGACAGAGAGAAGGAAGAAGTAAGATGTCCCCCGACAAACTAAGCCTATATCAGCAAAACTAGGGGCTGAATCTAATCAGCCCTAACTATAAGCTTTATCAAAAAGGAAGGTCTTAAGCGCACTCTTAAAAACGGATAGGGTGTCTGCCGCCCGAACACAAACTGGAAGCTGATTCCACAAATGTGGAGCTTGATAAGAAAAGGCTCTGGCTCCCATTGTACTTTTAGAGATTCTAGGAACAACCAACAACCCTGCATTCTTGGAACGCAATGCCCTAGTAGGACAGTAGGGTATAATGAGTTCTTTAAGGTAAGATGGCGCCTGCCCATTAAGGGCTTTGTAGGCGAGAAGAAGAATTTTAAATTATATCCTGTGTTCTATAGGGAGCCAGTGTAAGGCAGCCAGAACAGGAGTAATGTGGTCCTTTTTCCTAACTCTGGTTAGTACACGAGCCGCAGCATTTTGAATCAGCTGAAGCGACTTGACTGACTTCTTGGTACTCCCTGATAATAAAGAGTTACAATAATCCAGCCTAGAAGTAACAAATGCATGGACTAGTTTCTCTGCATCGTTTTGAGGCAAGATATGCCTGATTTTTGCAATGTTACGTAGATGGAAGTAGGCGGTCCTTGAAATTGATTTTATGTGGGCATTAAAGGATAAATCCTGATCAAATATAACACCAAGATTCCTTATAGTCTCACTGGAGGCCAAATTAATGCCATCCATAGTTAGTATATCTTTAGATAATTTGTTTTCGTAAGTACAATAACTTCAGTTTTGGTCGTGTTTAACATCAAAAAGTTTAAGGTCATCCACGTTTTTAAGTCCTTAAGGCAGTCTTGAATTTTATTTAGATGATTAATTTCATCAGGCTTGATTGATAAATATAGTTGAGTATCATCCGCATAACAATGAAAGTTTACAGAATGATTCCTTATAATATTGCCTAACGGAAGCATATATAATGTGAACAAAATAGGTCCGAGCACTGAGCCCTGTGGCACTCCATGGCTAACTTTGGTTTGCGTGGAAGATTCATCGTTAACACGTACAAACTGAGAGCGTTCAGATAGATAGGACCTAAACCAGCCTAAAGCAGTTCCCTGTATGCCAACTAAGTGCTCTCGTCTTTGCAATAGGATATCATGGTCGATAGTATCAAATGCAGCACTGAGATCGAGCAAAACAAGAATAGAGACAAGTCCCTTGTCTGAGGCTATTAGAATATCATTTGTGACTTTAACCAGAGCTGTCTCTGTGCTATGATGTGTTCTAAAGCCAGACTGAAAATCTTCAAATAAATCATTGTTTTTTAAGTAATCACACAACTGTTTTGCGACCGCTTTCTCAAGAATTTTTGAGAGGAACGGAAGATTAGAAATAGGTCTATAGTTGGCTAAAACCTCTGGATCGAGGTTGTGCTTTTTAAGAAGCGGTTTTATCACTGCTACTTTGAATGATTGTGGAACATAGCCTGATAATAAAGACATATTCATAATATTTAATAAAGAAGTGCTAATTAATGGAAAAACTTCCTTCAACAGCTTAGTTGGAATTGGGTCTAACATGCACGTTGATGGTTTAGAAGAGAGAATCATTGAATGTAATTGTTCAAGGTTAATGGCTGAAAAGCATTCTAGTTTACTATCTAGTGTAATATTAGAACTTACGTTTCCGGGAGCTGTTGATAACACTATACTGGTCAAAGGCAAGAGGTCATTAATTTTGTTTCTAAGAGTAACAATTTTATCGTTAAAAAAGCACATAAAATCATTACTACTGAGTGCTATGGGAATAGAAGGCTCAATCGAGCTGTGGCTCTCTGTCAGCCTGGCTACAGTGCTGAAAAGAAATCTTGCATTATTCTTATTCTCATCTATTAATGAAGAGTAGTAGGCTGCTCTCGCTTTACGCAGTGCTTTCTTATATTCATTGAGAGTAATATGCCAAATTAAACGAGATTCTTCAAGTTTAGTGGAACGCCATATCCTTTCAAGTTGTCTAGACTTTTGATTTATTTTGCGGGTTTCGGCATTATGCCATGGAGCTAATCTATGTTGTTTTATTTTCTTCTTTTTCAAAGGAGCAACAGAGTCTAATTTTATTCGCAGCACATCTATAGCACTATCAACAACATGATCAATTTGGGGTGGTGTACATTTTGTATAAGTTTCCTCCCCTACATGCAGACATGCTATCGAGTTAAGTATTGGTGGAATCTCTTCCTTAAATGTGGCTATAGGCTGCAGGAGCTTTTGACTAATGCTTTGTAGTCTAGTAACAGTACTTCAAAAGTTACTAAGAAATGGTCGGATAAAGCAGGATTATGCGGTTCGACTAATAGTTGCTCAATTTCAATACCATAAGTCAGAACAAGGTCGAGAGTGTGATTATAGCAGTGGGTTGGTTTATTTACACTCTGACAGAAACCAACAGAATCTAATATAGAGTTAAATGCAACAGTAAGGCTATTTTTATCATCGTCAACATGAATATTAAAGTCACCTACGATAATTACTTTGCCTGTTTTAAGAACCAAAGTTGATAAAAACTCAGAATTCTGATAAGAATTCTGAATAAGGACCTGGTGCACGATACACTGTAACAAATAAGATTGGCTGCACATTTTTCCAGGTCTGATGCGTAAGACTAAAAACGAGGCTTTCAAAGGAGGTATAATTTAATTTTGGTTTAGTATTGATAAGTAAACTTGAGTCAAAGATTTCTGCAACTCCACCTCCTCGGCCCGTGCCTCGAGCAATATGAGTGTTGATATGGCTGGGTGGAGTGGCCTCATTTATGCTGACATATTCTTCATGTCTCAACCAAGTTTCAGTGAGACAGCATATATCAATATTATAATCTGATATTAAATCATTTACCAATATTGCTTTAGATGCTAGAGATCTTATGTTTAAGAGACCACATTTAATCTTCCTGTTTTGTTGCACTGTAGTAGTTGTTACATTTACTTTTATTACTGTAGGTTATTATGTATGACACCTCTATTAGGTTTTACCTTAAATTGTCCTTGGGCAGACACACACACCGCTAATATTGGGTATTTTATTGGGTTCGGGATTCCTATGGATGACTGCCTAGGAGAGAGCGCAGAGAAGCGTGTAAGACTGCGACTCCGCCTCCTGGTCTCAACTCCAGTTTGTCATGGATTAAGTCCACAAAGCCCTGAAATGTTTGCCGAAATGAGATCTGCACCTTCCAAAGTAGGATGAATGCCGTCTCTCTTAATCAGACCAGGTTTTCCCCAGAAGGCTGTCCAATTATTTACGAAGCCCACATTGTTTGCTGGGCACCACCAAGACAACCAGCGCTGAAATGATGACATGCGGCTATACATGTCATCATTGATCAGATTGGGGAGGGGACCAGAGAAGATTACGGTGTCCGACATTGTTTTAGCATAACTACACACCGACTCCACATTAAGTTTGGTGCATTCTGATTGGCGTAAACGAACATCATTACCACCGACGTGAATAACAATCCTACCGTATTTATGTTTATTTTTAGCCAGCAGTTTAAGATGCGCCTCAACGTCGCCCGCTCTGGCCCCCGGAATGCATGTGACTGTGGAGGCTTCGGTCTCTAAATTCACGTGTCTCATAATAGAGCTACCAATAACCAGAGTTGGCTTCTCAGCGGGTGTCTCGCTGAGTGGGGAATATCTGTTAGATACGTGAACGGGTTGGTGGGGACCTGCGGGTTTCGCGTTATGCCCCTTCTGAACAGTCACCCAGTCTCCCTGCTGCTCGGGAGTTGCCGGGGGACGGCTAAGAGGAGCTACCTTTTGCCGGTCCGCACATGCTAACATGGGCTTTACTTTAGCTGAGTTACTTTCTAAGATGCGGAGCCGGGCTTCTATGGCTATGATTCCCGCCTCCAACCTAACAACTATACTACATTTAACACATGTATCCTTACCAGTAAAGGAGGCCGGGAAGTAACCAAACATGAGACAGGAAGAGCAGGAAATAGCACCAGAGGGTGGGGAAAGAGCCATGGCTAGCTATCAAGCTAAAGTAGCTACCGTTAGCAAACCCGAAAAGAGTGTAGGCAACTGTGGAGTTACAGTCGCTAAGAGAAGGAGAGTTGTGAGTGCTTAAGCTGTAGTAACGTGTGATTACAACGTCAGGCAGTTGCCGTGATCAAGAGTTTTAAAACGATCGATTAAGTTTAAGTTAATAAGCTATCAGCAACAGAACAGGCACACGGGATACCCGGAGATGACAACAACAACCGGAAGTTACAACGTGCTCACCGCAATAGGTTCCTCCTTCCGCTGGATGTCCCGTAATACATTTCCTGACTGTATTCCTAGCTAATGCTATGGTAACTTATTTTGTTGCAAGCTCATCAATGTTTGGGCTCAGGCTCTGAGCTGAGGAGATCCTCAGGATTGAGTGAAGGTGTGCGGGCCAGATCTAATAGTAATTAGAAATAATCCTGCAGGCTGAAATTAAATCCACCAAGGGCCTGCTTTGGCCCCCAGGCCTTGAGTTTGACACATGTGTGTCACCCAAAGGTAACAGACTACCATCAGGTGGAGCAGATTTTCAAACCTTTGGACAGAGTCTGGCTATATTTTTCCTCCACTTCCAATTGTTATGCTTTTTATATTTTTGATATATTTACAATATGTATGTTTCTCTAAAGGTAGGATTTGAGTTTTATGAATACTATTATATAAGCTTTCGAGGCATTTTCCAGTCCACCCAAATACTACAATGTCCGCAGTGAGGAATCACATGGCAGACATGCGAGACAACAAAACCACAATCTCCACAGAGGAAACAATAATACATAGCTTCAAGGCTTCTGTAGATATTTGAGATGCCTGCCAAGCTGCAAAACAATATGGCAAGACACCCAGCTAAGCATCAACATGACACTGAGCTCCGTAAACAGCCAAACATTTCTATATACTGTCATTTCTAGACAGCTTAAAGAATGCTTAGCAATAAGCATCGTCTGCCAGGAGGCAAAGAGGCTCCCGAGTGTCAGACAGACAAGAAGCTGAGTGTTGATGCCATTAGGCAGCAAAGGGGCTTGACATTTGCTGCCCAGATCACTGCCCCAGCATGCTCTGCAGCCTGGAAACGTTGTGACCATTATGTGGTTTTCTTTAAGCTGTGCTGAAGCTGTCTCATACAGTAGGTTTCTGTATGACTGCAAGAGAGACTGTGGCAACATGACTTTAACTTGTAGTATTTATTTTGCAAATCAAGACATATTTAAGGCGGCAAGTCCGACATTAATTTAAGTAATTATTTATCTAAACTTGTTTAAAAAAGTGTCTACTCTATGACTCAGATACCATTATCCTGTTGTTCCTCCTCACTGAGATTATAAGAAAAGTGTATTCAGTCGACACGAGCATATTTTAATTAGCATTTGGCAAAACATTTAGATTGGTATTGGCCTTTCATTGCAAATTAATTAGTTTTTATCATTTAAAAATACATATACTGTAGATATACTAGTTGTGCTATTACAGCTTTTGCAATATCTAAGTTAATGATTTGGCAAGCAAACATGCATGAAAACATTTAATAAAACATTGTTACTTCAAATTAGATAATAGCATAATGAATAATGCATGATGCAAAATATAACTGCCTTTAATTTTCCGTGCGGTGGAGAAAAAAACACCTTTAGCCTGCTTCCCCCTGCTTCAATGCTTCAAGCTTCAGATGTCAATGACAATGTGACAGCAGTGGCTCAGGCCGCTGGCTGAGGGGAAGAATGGTGGTCTATACCATAGCATTGGCATTGAATCATTTATCCACACTGCACAGTCAAGATTGTAGAAAAACATAGCATCATTTTTAAGTTGATATCGTTTACTTTAAGGCCATCCATAACCTCACTCATCTGTACCTCTCCGACCTCCTGCACATCAACACACCCATCCGCACTCTCAGGTCTTCTGCTTCCCTCAGCCTCACTGCACCCCCCTTCCGTTTAACCACCATCAATCAATCAATCAATCAATCAATCAATCAATCAATCAATCAATCAATCAATCAATCAATGTTTATTTATATAGCCCAATATCACAAATGTTACATTTGTCTCAGTGGTCTTCACAGTGTGTACAGAATATCAGTATGACAATACGACACCCTCTGTCCTTAGACCCTCACATCGTACAAGGAAAAACTTCCGGAGAAAACCCAGTTTAAAGGGAAAAATGGGAGAAACCTCAGGGAGAGCAACAGAGGAGGGATCCCTCTCCCAGGACGGACAGACGTGCAATAGATGCCGTGTGTAAATTGAAAAGATAATACATTTGCAACATAGGTAGTCCAAATGTTTGGAAATGCATGTGTCTATAATAAGGAGATGAATCCACGAGGATATCCATCCAGGACCTATGATCCAGGACCACAGCCACGACTCGCGATCCAGGGCTCGCAATCCAGGACACAGGACCGCAGGATCATCCATGACTCCGGATCCCGGCGTATATAGACACCAAAAAGAAAGACATTTGGGGAAGCTGGGTTAATGGGAACATGAGAGAACACAGGTATAGACAGAGAGAAGGAAGAAGTAAGATGTCCCCCGACAAACTAAGCCTATATCAGCAAAACTAGGGGCTGAATCTAATCAGCCCTAACTATAAGCTTTATCAAAAAGGAAGGTCTTAAGCGCACTCTTAAAAACGGATAGGGTGTCTGCCGCCCGAACACAAACTGGAAGCTGATTCCACAAATGTGGAGCTTGATAAGAAAAGGCTCTGGCTCCCATTGTACTTTTAGAGACTCTAGGAACAACCAACAACCCTGCATTCTTGGAACGCAATGCCCTAGTAGGACAGTAGGGTATAATGAGTTCTTTAAGGTAAGATGGCGCCTGCCCATTAAGGGCTTTGTAGGCGAGAAGAAGAATTTTAAATTCTATCCTGTGTTCTATAGGGAGCCAGTGTAAGGCAGCCAGAACAGGAGTAATGTGGTCCCTTTTCCTAACTCTGGTCAGTACACGAGCTGCAGCATTTTGAATCAGCTGAATCGACTTGACTGACTTCTTGATACTCCCTGATAATAAAGAGTTACAATAATCCAGCCTATAAGTAACAAATGCATGGACTAGTTTCTCTGCATCGTTTTGAGGCAAGATATGCCTGATTTTTGCAATGTTACGTAGATGGAAGTAGGCGGTCCTTGAAATTGATTTTATGTGGGCGTTAAAGGATAAATCCTGATCAAATATAACACCAAGATTCCTTACAGTCTCACTGGAGGCCAAATTAATGCCATCCATAGTTAGTATATCTTTAGATAATTTGTTTCGTAGATTCTTCGGGCCAAGTACAATAACTTCAGTTTTGGTCGTGTTTAACATCAAAAAGTTTAAGGTCATCCACGTTTTCAAGTCCTTAAGGCAGTCTTGAATTTTATTTAGACGATTAATTTCATCAGGCTTGATTGATAAATATAGTTGAGTATCATCCGCATAACAATGAAAGTTTACAGAATGATTCCTTATAATATTGCCTAACGGAAGCATATATAATGTGAACAAAATAGGTCCGAGCACTGAGCCCTGTGGCACTCCATGGCTAACTTTGGTTTGCGTGGAAGATTCATCGTTAACACGTACAAACTGAGAGCGTTCAGATAGATAGGACCTAAACCAGCCTAAAGCAGTTCCCTGTATGCCAACTAAGTGCTCTAGTCTTTGCAATATAGATAATTGATCTCTTTTTCAAGGGAGACCTGCTCAAGTAGGTTCCACATGAAACATACAAACATAAACGGAACAACAACACACTTGATAGCAACTTAGTAAATGCAACTCTTCTCTTATAGCTCCCAGCTCCATTGTTGGTCTCCACCAACTACTGAAGGAAATAATGGAGTCTTTAACAGTTAAATGCTCCACAGTTTCACCAGCTACTATTTGACTCTCTCTTCTGCGTAGACCAGGTAGTCTATGTGTCTAAACTAAACTATGGAAGCCTTGAGACTGAGTGAACTAAAACAGTAAATTGTGGGCAGAACAGCTAAACAATAAGCTGAAATGTACTAAGCTTAGTAAAGTGGAGGGGAGCTACAAATCAAGGTGATAATCCTCTGTTGGTTCATCATAGAGCGGTGCAGGGATGACATATTTACCCGGAGGTAAGCTGCACTTGGGTTCCCTCGACAAAAAAGCAATGAGATTTCTCCATAGGATTTTGGAAAATAGCTGGAAATAAGGTCTGTGGAAAACGAACCTGTTAGATACAGTAAATGCACGTTTTGTTCAGCCAGATGATATCCACATGTCTACCCTACTTTTATCATTTTGAATCATAAATCTAATCGCCATAAGCAAGATGCTAACGTTATACTATAAACGAACTACAGCAGGGTCGCACGACTTCAACGTCACGCCAACTTAAGATCCATATTCAAAAATACAGATTCAAAATTGTACATTGTTTGTTTTAACAGTTTGCAGGAGGCAGGGACTTGCTTTCAAGCAGAACAGGGAAAACAAACTTAGCGGGAGTGTGTACGTGTTCGGCGTAATGACGTACAACGTCCTCCACCACAACTTCTGTAGTCCTATTCAGCCATTTGGTAACAAGCATCGTTTTTCAAACACGTCAACTCTTCAGAAATCACCAGTGGGGTCACTGCTGATGGATTTAATGCCGTAGAACAAAACGTGATCCGTCTCTTAAATGTGTCTCAACCACAGACCTTAGTTCCAGCTATTTTCCCAAACCCTATGGAGAGATCCCATTGGCTCTGAGACGAGGGGACCGGTAGTGGTAAAATGCTAACTCACTTCCGGGTTTTAGGACTCGTCACTGCACCACTCTATTGCAAATAAATAATTTCACATTGTCATTTGACACTGTAGAGTGCAGCGACGTGCAGTCAAGGGAGGCATAACTCATAGACTGGTCATACTACAATGTAACGGGAAAACAACTAAATAAAAACTAAATAGTAATAATAATAAAATGTCTCCACTGATCTGTGTTGTAAATGTGATTTATGTTTGATTCCAATCGCTTTTTATAGTCAAAATCAGCAAATTTGCTGAGCTCCGCTACAACTACGGGTAGCGATGAGAAGTGAGGCAGGGACGAGCTCTGCCTCTCGTAAGCCCACAGTAACTGGCTGGAGCGCGGGCACTAATGTAGCGCAGGCACTTATTTTGTGAGCGCGCTCCAGACAGTTACTGTGGGGTAAGGTGAGGCACAGATGAGCTCTGCCTCACCTCAGAATGCGTCACCCCACAGAAACTGGCTGGAAAGCGGGCCCTAAGCGCATGCCTGCACCATCTCACTGTATGTCACCAATGTAATGTTTGTAGATCCCTTTATTACATTTATCCTCGCCATCCATAGTCTCTAAATAACTTATTTCACGTATATATGATATTTAGGCTCGCCGTACAACGGCAATGAAAAAAGCACCATGGGGAGGCAGCCATAACCTCTACCGCACTGAAGGGGGCGCAAGTGAGCCCACAGGTTCTTGTTGCTACTGTTATTCTACGCAGAGACGGTAGACACAAACAACAAACTAGACTTTTGAAACTAGAGGAAGATAAGGAGGACTTTTACAAAAAAGTAATAGAGATTGTTGTCCAGAAGGATAGCATGGACTTCATCTTCAAGTCAAGGTAAGACCCCAATTGTAATGAAAATTGGATCTTACTAAGAAAGAACAATCCAATATTTAGATTGTGGGTATCCTTTTGTTGAACGGTCTGTTTAAAATTAATCGAAGCATCAGACTAAAAAAGCTTTTGAAAATAACCGAATATTTCGATTAAGGTCTGGGCAAAGGCTAGGAAATCAGGCTCAGAGATAGAGTGGCTGCGTTTTAGGCAGCTAAGGAATAGCTTCACTTCAAATGTAAAAAGTGCAAAGTCGAAGTACTATTTGTCAGTTACCACAGAAAACCTAAATAATCCTAGGAAATTTTGGAAAGCAATAAAATCGATATCAACCGGTGAGATCCGTAATGAGCTCCGTGCCTTACCACAGCATCTGGCCCTATATCGGACAGGGCTACTATGCTAAATTGCTTTAATAAGCATTTTGTGTCCTGTGGTTCTCTATTTGATTCTGTCACTAACTCTGCTTCTGTAAATACCACAGTCTGTGACTCTGAACAACGTGGTCTGGAAAACCCTTTCAGTTTTACCCCTTTTACTGTTGATGTTGTTCATGAAGCCTCATCTAAGCTAGATCCTAGGAAACCGGCCGGCCCGGACAACTTAGAACCTTTCTTTTTAAAGATAGCTGCAGACTTTATTGCTCCACCTCTTACTTCTCTTTTTAACCTCTCCCTCAGCACAAATACAATTCCAAAAGTATGGAAGTCAGCGTATGTCCTGCCTTTACTGAAAGGAGGGGAGGCAACTATTTTAAATAACTATAGGCCAATCTCTAAATTGTCAGTTCTGGCTAAGGTTCTTGAATGCCTAGTGAGTGAACAGGTAAAGGAGTTTTTATGTACAAATGACATCCTGTCTAAACATCAGTCAGGATTCAGAAAGAAACACAGCACCATCACTGCCACAATGAAAGTGGTGAATGACATTACTAGTATTTTAGATAATAAGCAGAGTTGTGCAGCTCTGTTTATTGACCTTTCCAAAGCGTTTGACACCGTTGATCATCTCATCTTAAAGCAGAGGCTACTCAGTATTGGCCTATCCAGCCTTGCAGTGGGTGGTTTGTGAACTACCTCTCTGAAAGGTCCCAATGTGTTCATTTTGATGGACTGTCTTCTGAGTGGTTAAACATTTCTAATGGTGTACCACAAGGTTCTGTTTTAGGACCACTTTTATTCTCCATATATATTAACAGCGTAGGTGATAATGTGGATGAAGCTACTTTACATTTTTATGCGGATGATACTGTGATGTATTGTGCAGGTCCCACCATTAAGGAGGCTGTTGTTAAATTACAGGCTGTTTTTAACACTATTCAGACTCAGCTCTCTGAACTAAAGCTTCTTTTAAATGTGGATAAAACCAAGGTAATGCTCTTTTCAAAAGCAAAAAAGACACCAGAGCCTGTTTTAGATATTGTAACTACGCAAGGAACAAAACTTGAAGTTGTTGCCTGTTACAAATACCTTGGTATCTGGCTTGATGATTGTCTCTCTTTTAAACTTCATGTCAATAACCTGCTAAAAAAACTGAGGGTTAGGCTAGGGTTCTTTTTCAGAAACAAGTCCTGTTTCTCGCTTGAGGCCAGGAAAAGGCTAGTCACTGTGACCTTTTTACCTGTGCTGGACTATGGTGATCTGGTGTATATCAATGCACCTGCCAATTGCCTGGTCAAGTTAGATGCTGCGTATCACAGTGCACTGAGATTTGTGACAAACTGTAAAGCATTAACCCATCACTGTACCCTGTATGTAAGGGCTGGGTTGCTTTCACTAACTGTACGGAGGCTCAGTCACTGGTACATGTTTATATACAAAGCCATGTTAGGGAAACTTCCATCTTATATCTGCTCCCTGATCTCACGGAAAATTGTAAGTGGCTACTGCCTGAGATCGAATGCTGTGGTTTTATTAAATGTGCCAACTGCTAGGACTGTCTTAGGGAAGACAGCTTTTAGATGCGCAGCTCCTCTGTCTTGGAATAGTCTGCAAATTAAATGGAAACTGAACAATCTGGTGCCACTAAATGTTTTTAAAGCTCGGTTGGATGCTAGTCAATCAGAAGCTATTGGTACCTGTTTATGTGGATAATTATGTAAATGATGCTGGATGATGTCCTTTTGTTGTTCTGTTTATGCTTTTATGTTTCATGTGGAACTACTTGAGCAGGTCTCCCTTGGAAAAGAGATCAATGATCTCAATGGGATTTTATCTGTATAAATAAAGGTTTGAAATGAAATGAAATGAAGGTCAGAATATAATATTTGTAAATCTGACTCTGAAAGAGTCAGTGCCTCACCAGCCACGAACCTCTCCACACGTCACTGGTAGAGTGTAGATTGCTTGTTATTTAAAAATCGTCAACAAGAAGTCAATTCTAAGCATTATACTTCCTTCCTATTCACTCCACAAATCCTTAAAATGCTGAAAACGAATCCATTCTGGGTGTTTGTTTTTTAAGAATGGTGATTGGCTTACCATATAAAAGGTCAACATGTTTTTTCTGAAAGATTTCATTTTTTAATGATTCAGGAGCATCTCCTGAGTTTATGCTGCTTTGCAATTCTGCAAATTGCTATGCAGCTACTGTAAGATGAACTGTTGCACAATGTTTGAAATGCTATATGAACGTTGTTTAACGCACTGACTATAATGAAAAACCTCCCAGATGAACTGGCTGAAGATGATTTATATGGGTACAGAATATAAATGTCTAAGGCTATTCTCTGATTGCGTTGCATTCTGCATACACTGCAAATCAGTGTCTGCATTATATATGAACACTGTAATACGCAGAATATAGGAAATAGTTGCCCACTTACTTCACTACATATAGTAAAGGGCTTCTGGGGAGTATTGTAATAAATTGACCATGATTCAGCATCAACATAGATCCTCACATTCTACACATTAAATTCTTATTTTCTCTCTGCCGTGGCTCCTATTAGTTAGGCCTAGATAAACTAATGCAAATTCATTATATCTGATAAGCAGCAATGATGATGTGAACGTGCTTCTTACTTATTGTATCTTTGCTTAAAACATTACAATGAAGATATTACTGGTGGTCCGTTTAGAGCTTTATAATGAAGAGTCAGGAGAGGCGAGAAAGTGTTAATCACAACCGGCACCGAAGCACTGCTGTGTGAAATATACTGTTCCTCCACAGAGAGCCTAGCGCTCTTCTGTTTTTATTAGTCCACGCTGAAATCTCAAAGATACATTACTGTTATGTATACAACACGTTCTCACTCCCAACCCTTTCACATGTTGACGGTCGGTCAGGGCCCCTCCCCGTCACTCTATTACGGACAGGGTACCCCTTGAGAGTCCGTTTTCAACGGGCAGGGCGTCCCATAGACCTTCATAGACCTCCCATAGCGTTGATAATAGACGCCATGAGAACGCTCCATGACGGTCGGTTGTTATTGTCAATATTAATATAATAATTATTTATTTTTTAATAGTCACACTCGATTACGCCGATTTTCTTGTTGCACCAGCTGGTCGACACCTCTTTTAGCAGAAACAAAGGCTACATTAAGGCAAGACACCCCAGGTGAATAGGGTACTTTTTTTTAACTTAAAGGTATCAGCTAGACATTTCTCCAGTTAATTACTTACAATAAGGCAATTGTCTTTTGTATTACAAGTTTTCTGAAATAGCACGTTTAAATATACACATTATCCATTATCTCATTAAATGCTCTTGAGATCAACACCAAGAAAACTGAGGAAATCATTTTTGGCTCACCATCTGACTCCCATAAAGTCCCCATTGTCATCCATACAGATGAGATCAAGCAGGGAGTTTCATACAAATACCTGGGTGTAATTATTGACCATCTGCTGTCATGGAAGGATCACATTGATTATCTGTGCAAAAGGACAAAACAAAGAATTTATTTTCTCCGCCGTCTTAGGTCTTTTGGCGCGAGCAGAGAAATTCTTCTGTTGTTCTTTACATCTGTGATCATGTCCATTCTACAGTACTGCAATACTACCTGGTACAAATGTCTGTCGGCAGCGTTAAAATCAAAACTGCTCCACCTGTTAAAGATCTGCTCAAAGATTGTTGGTCCACCCGTCAGAGACTCTATGACTCAGCCTATCATAACAACCTAGTGAGGCTGTCCAACAACATCATCTCTGACCCAAACCATGTTCTGAACTGTGAATATGAACTGCTACCATCTAATCAGAGATACAGGGTCCCACCATTCAATAAAGTCAGACTGAAGCACTCCTTTGTGCATCAGTCAGTCCTCACAGTAAATACAGAGCTGATCCCAGATCAGATGCACGCTGAAGGCTCTTTGAGCATGTTTTCTCTCAGTGATTGTGCTGTTATGTTTCATGTATTGTGTCTGCATATTTGTCTGTTGATGTTGGACATGGAGCTGCTGTGACGCAAGTCAAATTTCAGACTTGATCTGACAATAAAGTAATATCGTATCGTATCGTAAATATGCACATATTTTAACACATTTCAGGAATCGAAATCTGAACTTTGGATAAAGCCAGATTCAAAATTATTGTTTCATTTTGTAGTCATATTAGTATCTAAGGCTTTTACAGAAGGGATATTGGATATCTCTTTATCTATGTCTTTTAAATTGGCAAACATCATATGTGTAATTCGTGGCACAATTCAAACGGGATCGAAAGATAATCTTTCTCTCTCCATTGACTTCAATACATAATTCTTCCGAAATAAGGTCCCATGGAGGTACACCGGAAGGGGAGGGACGTCGCCAACATTTGTAGTTCTGGGGACGGGGTGGACCCGTTCAAATCCAGTTTTGGACAGTCTGCCGTGGTTCCATCCCATTTCAAAGTGCTGTTCGACGCTCGGCGTAACGGCCCATCTACACTACAGGCATCAAAAAATCTTGAAGCTTGGCGTGTCTGAGGCTTGCCAATTTCTCGCGCCCAAGGCGACCAATAACCAATCAGGAATCTCCCGCCCGCCCCCGGCATACAAAGCAATAGCAATGTTAAAACGAAGTAAACTGGATATAAACTCCCCAAACAGGCGAAAACCTACCAGTTTCACCCACTGTCTCTGCCACCTCCCTCCATGAACTGCGGTCTGGCTCTCCCAGCTTGCACAAGGTTTGATTGGCTAGCGCTTGTACTGGCGGGATTTGCATAAACAGGATTTGATTGGCTGATGCCAGCTTCGAAAGCATTGGGAGCTCAAAAGTTGAACATTGCTCAACTTTTGATGCTCACGATGCTTGCAAAGCCATGCCATGCTCGCCACAATGCAGTTCGGCGAAGATTCAAAATCTTCTACGTCACCCCATTCAAATGAATGGGCGAAGCGTTGAAAGCATTTTTCGATGTCTGTAGTGTAGCTTGAGGACTATCACGGGGTTTGTCAAGCGAAGCGGAGAGAATACTTACTTCCGGGTGTAAAATTCTCTAAAGCAACTACTATGAGCTGCTCCGACCCTCGGTCCTGACGGACTCCAACTTGTGTTTATTAATCAAACAAATAAATAAACACAAGGATAATGATGTGGTATTGTTGAGTTAATAACAGTGTGTGGTTTAGAAAAGAATACAAAATTAGAAGGAAAAAACGATGAAACAATACAGATTTCAGTATTCTGAGCCCCTACTCTCTCCATAACTGACGGCAACAAAAGTCCTACATTATTCAATTAAAATAAAGAAGTAAAAACAATAAGTGTGGCTTGATATTGAGTCAGAAAAAGGTTGATAAACGCTGTGAGAATGGGTCTGCGGCGAGCATTTCGCCGCAATCCCAACTCCTCTATTACCAACGTTCAGAGAGCTCTATGCAAGTCAATGGGACGCCCTGCCTGTTGAAAACTGACATCCAAGGGGTACCCTGTGCGTAATAGAGTGACGGGGAGGGGCCCTGACCGACCGTCAACATGTGACGGGTTGGGAGTGAGAACGTGTTGATATGTATGGGATGGATCTCAGCATGCATTTTTCTGCATACAGAATTAGCTGTAGGAGTTATGCTTTGGTATTTTTCTTCCTTTTTAACTTTTAATGTAATTTCCAGTTGCTTTTTTTGCTTCAGTGTCTTTCATCACTTTTTATTGTGTTAAATGTTACGTTTTTAAGAGCTGAGGAAAACAGCTCTATTCCAGCTAAGGGAACTCTTCTTCTTATCTGAAAAATGTTAAAACTCCAAATCTACAGAAACTTGATTCTTACTTGTAAATGGCTGCATTCAGGATTTAATATCCAGATTTATTAGACAAAATAAAGCCAATTGATATGACTAAAAGTACAAAAAAAGCAATGTGAAAGCAACTACTTGCAAACAACCGTACCTGTAGGCCTACTGTACCTACATTCATACCGGCATACGGAATATATTGCTGGAGCTCTTACTTGATATACTACACAATACATAACCACTGTCCTACTCACCACAGCAGAGATTATGTGCACTCTCATTGCATTACACCACCTTCTCCAGCCTTTACTTATAATTGACCCTTGTGGCAGCAGAGCGGCATTCCTATGTTTCCGTAAAACCCCATTACAGCGTGCCTGCAGCACATATATCCACGGCTGATCAGCTCAATTCACGGATGTTAGCTTGACATTGATGTTATGCTAATGCATGCCACTCTCCTGACTGTGTCCACACACTGAGCACCTTCTAGCATTAGCTGTGAATTGTCATATAATCCACCCATAATGGAAACTATTTGTATTCAGTGGGAGAGATGGGGGACACCTTGCATAATCATGTCAATGTATAAATAAGCTTATACTTATTCATCTCTGTCTGTTATCATTTGTCTCTTTCAGTTTTTTGTATCACTGAAACACATCACATTTCTGTTTTACAATATGATCTTTGACATTGTGCAATATACTGAATTCGGAATGCTCCTCAGGGATATTAAATATAAATCAGTTTGTGTGTTTATCTTTTTAAGTGCAAGGACAAGTAATGAAATTGTAATCAGTGTAACAGAATCCTCCCTGGGGTAATAATAGTGAGTGTCACTGTGATTTTTATTTTTGAAATCAATCTATCCTGCAGGCATGAGGCTCCACCTTATCAAACCCAGCATTCGAGTGGAAGTGACAGCCTGAAGCTGGGAAACATGCTTTCTGACGTCCTGATGGTGCGTTTGCATCTATGCGCCTTTTTCTTGTCCACTCAAAAATAAATCATGCTTTCCCCTGAAAATAACTAGCATAGAACTTGAATCCACCTTTGGGTTCTTCCATGACATGATAATGAATCCTTCCTACTGCGGGTATTTAGAGTATTACTACACTCACATGTTACCAGGGGAATATCATTATGCTCTTGCTGCTAAAAATCTCAAGTATTAATTTCAGGAATATATTCATATGCCCCTATGACTCCCTTCTTCAGCAGGTTGAGTCTAAACATTCCAAACACAACAAGGTAAAACAATATGTTGAAGCCTCAAATCAGTATTTAAATAAATATGTTAATTAGGGTTATCATCAAGGTTGTTTTATGCATTTTGCCAAAACAGCAAGTCAGCCTGATTTAAGTAACCTCTGAGATAAAGCATCAAAGTTCCCTCCTCTGGCCAACCCCCCGCCCTAATAAGCTGAACACAGCACGAGATGTGAACGTCTTAATTACAGAGCGCTCGGAGATAATGATAACACAATCTTGAAAATAAATGCATGCATGCACACACACACACACACACACACACACACACACACACACACACACACACACACACACACACACACACACACACACACACACACACACACACACACACACACACACACACACACACACACACACACACACACACACACACACACACACACACACTGCTGAACGGTTGAATGTTATATCAAGGTGAATTTTTTTTTTGAGTAAACACCTCTGTGTGCTTTATTCCTGATTCTTCTCAAATGAACACGGGCAAGGTAATTTGACAACTGAAGGATCAACACTGTGATTGTGTGTAATGAAAACAAATGATTACATGGGCAACCTTCATCACGACCGGCCCTGATTTCCTCCACAGATAACTATGATGCACAATGGTCACACTTGTATAACACTGTCAGGCTCACGAAGGACAGTTTTCAAATCAATGTAGCAGAATCAGAAATGTTTTATATTTCATCATTGATTTTTTCGTCCTGCCACCTACATTACAGACAAGGTTGCTCAGACAACAACAGTTTGATCAGAGGAATGTGTTTTGCTCGCAGCAGCTAAAGGTTATAGCAGCTGCTGTAACCTCAAACTCAATATACTGAGATTGTGAGGATTTTTATAAAACGTGTAGTCTTTAGCCCCAAACTGTGCTGCCTTTAGTGAGGCAAAGGATCATGCCAAGTAGGATCTGCATATGGTACAAGTAATAAAAGAGTGATATAAAGATGAAAACTGTGATTCATCTCGGGAACGTAAATAGAAAAGCATGACTTCGACTGCTGGCTCCACATTACATTGTTATTGTTTTGCCTCTACAGAGAAACACGCACACCTTTCTTTTTGAGTCTAAAACAGATGCCTTCCAAGCTCACATTAAACTGTGAAAGTCTCTCCTTTATTCTAACTTCTTAAAAAAAGAAATGTCATTAGGAAGAGTACAATGTTTCCTCTATTTACTCTCGATCCTTCAGTTCAGAGCCATTATAGGGATTAGTTCGTTTACAGCGAGACACACCACTCTAAAAGCTGCTTGAGCACGGCATCTCAACGGTATCCATGGTGATGGATGTTTTCCTCCTTATGGTGGAGAGTCTGTTTACCTGTTTGCTTATACATTCCTCTGTAATGTGGAGTTTATTCCACAGCTGTGATCATGACATGTGAGGGCTAGTGAGAGGGATCCGGTTGGGAGAGTGCCTCTGTAATGACATACCCCTCAGGAAGATGTCCTTTGCTTGATGAATGTACACAATGATGCGCAAAAATACTTATATTTTAATTGGGAATGATTTTAAAGTAGGGCAAGAAACCTTGAAAAAATCCCTTGTGATTACTACTATTACACATTCTAGAGTCAGAGGGTGTCTTATCCCAGATGTAAAGCCCCCTGAGACAAATTTGTAATTTATGATATACGTCAGTGTAAATAAAATCCAATAGATGTATGTGACGTGTAGCTGTGTTGCAAAGAGAGAAATGTCAGTCATAGCAGGAGTTCAGTGGCTGCAAATCTGTGTGGAGGGATGGGTGGAAAAGTGTTAAGGAGTGGCAGGCAGTCCAAAGGGAGGGACCCTAGGAGACCCCTAAAAGCTGATGCACGGCCACTGCCTCACATTCAGTGTTAGACGACAGAGCCTACCTAAAGATAAGCTTATAATAAGTGCATCATGGGAAAACAAAGAGACATTTTGAAGAAACTTGCAGGGACCTTTCAGATCCGACATGTGCTCCTCCGCCAGGCCATGGCAGAGTGCCTGGGGACCTTCATTCTGGTGGTGAGTAGAGAGTGTTCTGGTTCTACTACAGGGAAAACAAGGACTGTAGACTACAGTGCTAGACATGTACTCAGTATAGAGTTGTTGGTACCACTTTACACTAAGACTACCCTTATTAAGGATTCATAAAGGGTTTATAATTAGGTTGTAAACACTTTATTAATCATTAAGAACCATTTATAAACCAGTTCTAACATAGTTGTCATACATCAACACAGGCTCACTATTTGGCAAGAGGACTAAGCCTTATATTGGCTACTTAGCGAGAATCAACTCAGTGAACAACAGACACCAAGGATGCTGGCTGATGAAGAAGACGAAGTAAGCTAGGTAGCCAATATAAGGCTTAGCAGTACAGATACATGTGGGCTCACTATTTGGCAAGCAACCGGTCCCAGTTGCCCTGTTTATCTCTTGTCTTGTAAAAGCTTATTAATCATTTATAAAGTGTTCACAACCTAATTAATAAATGGATTACAATCTATTCGTAAACCCTTTATAAGGGTAGTCTTATTGTAAAGTGCTACCGAGTTGTTTCTAACTCAATTCGAAATGTAATTAATGTTTTTCATATTATTCTCTGACGCCATTTAAGTAAATTGAATTGGGATGTAAACTGTGCAATCATAATATTTATTAAACCAGGGGAATGAAATGTCGGTTGGTAGCACTAAAATATGTAAAGTTTTTGGGGGTTTTAAGCAAAGTATTAGGTTTTTATGTGTAAACCTCTTCAAAAACGTGAATGCTAGCCATGTAGTTGCTAGCATTCTTTAGTTATGCTCAATGTTAGCTAGAATCGTCACTACCGAAACATATGGTTACGTTTAGCTAATTGACATGATCGTTTCGGTAGTGACAAAATGGAATGGTAAGCAGGTAAATCCCACCATTTTGAAATAAATGTGTTTTAAAGTCTGAAAATCAGTGTGTTACTTTAAAGGTCTCCTATTGTACTAGTATATGTCTCAGATATATATAAGAACATGTCTATGAAGTGTTTTGCTCAAAATACCAAACAGATCCCTCATCCCGCTCTATTTCAGCCTGTTACTAAAGTGCTGATTCTGGGTCCTTAGCTTCAAACATTCACACTTCAACATAAGGCATGTTATGAGTTAAGATTAAGCAATTAGGTTGAGGGAATATGAAACAAGCTTGAGAACAAAATACTGTGGTCACTACCGAAACACTGGATGTTTTGTAAAAAATTAAGTATATTGACTTATCAACTAAAATGATATGATACTGATTGGTTTAATGTTCAATTTCAACAATCATCAACTCTGGAATCAATATGATCAGTATTATGCATTTTACAAAGAAAGTTTGCATTGTGATTTTTATGAATTGTATAAATTGAACTTTGAAATTTGATTAAAAATTCACTTTTATTAATTTAATTGTGAAAACCCTCAAGAAATATTTGTTCAAATACTATTTAGAGAAGGGAAGGTAAAACAATCTTAACAGGTTCATATAATACCTTTTTACTACAGTGTTTGTTCTATGTTTCGGTAGTGACCATTTTTGGTAGAGGAAGAACGTTCCAATACAGTCTGAAAATATGATATAAAAATGTACGGTTATTTTACTAGATATGTGTAATTTAGATTCAAAATTCAAAATATATATGGACAAAGTTTTGGGAAAAAAACATTTCAAAACATTTCCAATTCGGTAGAATGGCCGATATATACATGAGATGAAAGTTATGATCATATCTGAACATATGAACATTGTGAAGTGAGAGACAACTAACAAGCCATTTGTGTTATCCAAGCAATCAATGAATCAAACCAACAATTAAAGATGCAAGAAGAGAAGATGTTCTCACTAAAAACATTCTGAAGCCTTCCACCAGCTTTTCTGTTCAATGTAAGAAACGACAAAAGGTCTTTTGAAAATACCCCAAGGGATTCTGTCTCCTCCTCGTCCAACATGTTTTTGCAGAGAAAAGGTGAGGGTGCTATCGAGTCTGTAGTTGTTTCATGAGAAACATAGTTAATACTTCTTTTGTCCTCCAGTGCTCTTCTGTAAGACTGATTTGATGTTCAAAGGCAACTTTTACAGCAGCCTTTAAAACATTATAAAGAACGTTTAACTGCTGCTCTCTTCTCATTAAATTGCTGCTTTCTTATATTTCTAGGAGGCAAAGAAACACTGAATAATTTAGACTACTCATCATAATAACTTAGCATCTCAGACTGCATTCATTATTGCCTCTTTTTTCTTTCTTTGTACTTTAATGCACACAAAACCATACTGTGTTATATCCATAGTTTCTGCTAATGACATCAAAACATCTGAAAGATTCCTTAAAATTAAGTTAAAAGGTGTTTCTGTCTGTGCAAAACAACCTGGAATCCGTTTGTTCCTCGTGGTAACCCGCAGAAAACACAAATATCAGCTGAGCACGCTGATGGTGAACACCGGGACGTTTGTTATTCTGCCCCCAGCTGGGACTGGTCTGTTCAGTCCACTGGGGCTCCGGTCCCTCGGTGGTCAGAGCGGGCCCTCCGAGGAGACGGCTCTGCGGGGGGGGGGGGGGGGGGTCAGATTGTTGTCTGCATCAATAGTTCTACTCAGAGCCCGGCCATAACACACACATGACCTCCGAGGCCAGAGAGACACACCCTGGATCTGACGGGGAGCAGGTCTCAGCTAGACATCTGACTGGAGGTCAGGCAGCTGTGGAGCTCTATATTCTCTCTCAAGTTGTTCTACTATTGTCTGTCTACATATAACTTCATGACAGGGTTGGAGTTTTCAACTTTACTGCTTTTGGATTGGATCTCCAAAAAAAGTGTGCGCTTAAGGAAATGTTGCGAAAGCGTTTCTTTAGTAGTAGGGATTATTTGTCTAACGTGTAAATATGCATATACGTCATTTTGATGTAAACAAATACATCTTTGATGCATGTCCCGAATCTATATTTAAGGTCACTATAGTTTAATATGCTATTTATGTCACTCAGTTTTACTTAAATTGCTGCTACTAATTTTTTAGCCATGGTTGTCTTTATTTTTATTGTCTAACTAATGTGTGCTTCTCCTTTAACTGATTGCAGGCCTGCTTTACCTGCTACGACACTTTTCTCTGTAACACTGTAAATGTCCGCGCTGTGGGACGGATACTCTGATTGTGATTCTGACTCTCTCCAGATGTTTGGGTGTGGGTCAGTAGCCCAGGCGGTGCTGAGCGGAGGCTCCCACGGCTCCTTCCTCACGGTCAACTTTGCTTTTGGCTTTGCTGCGACTTTGGGCATCCTAGTGAGTGGACAGATCTCAGGTGAGGAAACCGTATTTTAAGGGGTCAAGGTTTCACTGTTTCCTTATAAACTACTTTAACTTAATGTTCTGTTTGGTGACCCAGTGACCCCAACCCCTCTTCCTTCAGAAAAAGAAACATTACTTCCGTTGTAAGCAGTATAAAGCATTTAGTAAGACCACCACAGAGCGGCCATGACACTATACCTCCTCACCATTCAGTGAAGAGAACGGAGAACTTCCACACCGCCACTATGTTCAATTTAAATAGCATTTTCATCATTGCAGACACTTCCTACTTTCGGCTTATAACATGTGCAATATTAACTTGTAAATGACGTAACTGCCACTGCGGTCTTTGCACTACTCAATACTGCTCGTCACTGTAAATGTATTTTACATGCATTATGTGACTGGCAATGTTTCTTGAAGTTATCTGATTTGCTCATTTGTTACTTTTATTATTATGCTACTGTGTTTATTGCATCTTTGTAACTCTGGCACAACAATTTCCTTATCGTATCGTATCTTAGTACAATATTTCCATATCTTTTCGTTTTTTTAATGTATTTCTTGCACATCATTATTTGTTCGAAATCCCAGATAAGTCTTAATACAGTTGTTTTTTTCTGTCGTTGTCTCTTAATTACAGGAAGTAAATATATATTTATTTTAACATAGCCCATAATAACGTATCAGGCATATAATATGTCCTTATTTGGTGTATTAACAGTGCCGTGTGGTCTATTCTGTGTGTTTGTCACCATCATTAGATATACAAGTGTGTAGCCCGGAACTGCCTTTTCAATGCCTTTCTATACATTGTAATGAGGTTGGAAAAACATTCTTAAAAGGGAAAAAAGGGCTGATTCTGTAATATTGTTAATATTATGATTATTATGTACTCATACATGCAGCAGCAAAAGCCTGTGTTTTAATCATAGTTGTTAATTGAATGAAAGGGATGAAAACCTTATTAAGATAAAAAAATGTTACTTATAGTTAAGCCACAGTCATTTGCATCCCTGTCATGAAGCAGCTGTCACTCAGCTTTTTGTCTCCAGCTTTCATAAGCATAATAAGGAGTGATTATTATTGATGGCTTGACAGACACTAAATATCAGCAAAAGGGTAAACTGGCAGTTATCTGAAGTGCTGTATTTACCACAGTGATGTGTGTGCCTGACATGATGACAGCTGCAGGCAGGCAGGGGGGGGGGGGGCAGAAGAGGAAGCAGTGGGCAGAGGAATGCAAAAGAGATACACACAGAAGGATGGGGCACTTCCCCCTGAACTTGAAAACGACGTGGTCTGTAATTGAAAGGAAAGTGAGAGTCAATCCTCAATCCTAGTATCCTTTGGCAAAAGCAGCAACACTACAAAGGGCTGCGCCGTTCAATCATGCTCAACTCTTCAATGCTTTTATAATGAGGCTACTCGCCTTTAACACACATTGCAGCTGGGAAAATAAGCTCAATTAGATAGCTCCTACCCTGACATGATTAAGGTGTGAAAAGAAGCGAGGCACCCACGAGTGTGCCGTCAGAGAACTTATTTTCACCTTCAAGGTTATAAAAAGGGATACTTCTGAATATTTTCATCCCTCCAATTTCATTTGGTCCATCCCAACAGGACTTTAGTGAAAACATACTCACTAAATATACAGGCTGCACTGTACTGTATGCAGTAGCAATAGCAATATGATGTTTTCCTGCCAGGAATCAGATAGAATATGTATGTGTTTATGAAATTCATTCAATTCTCCATATGTGTCTCATCTGCAGGTGGTCATCTGAACCCAGCTGTGACCTTCTCACTGTGTTTACTTGGGAGAGAGCCCTGGAGGAAGTTCCCGCTGTTCTTTTTCTTTCAGACTCTCGGTGCCTTTCTGGGGGCAGCAGTTGTATTTGGCATGTATTTTGGTACGTGACACTAAAGACGATTCATCTAAAAGTGTTGCATTGAACTTCCTCACACCTGTAATCCTTACACAAAACATGATTGTTGTTGTTTACTCAGTGGTAGATTTACAGGTCGTAGCAGGGGACACAAGATGGATGCACCCTGAGGACTACAACTATTTTGAAACTTCGATTTCCTTGAGTAAATGGCAGCTTGGTGGAGACAATTAAAAATGTACAACCTGTTATAGCTTTGTGCCTGACAGTTTGAACAAAGCCAAATGGTTGTTTGCTCTGAGGGAACATCCAAATGAACATCCAGACCGTCTCTTGACAAAATGTAACCTATTTTGTGGCTTACTTCTACTAAATACCCTACCCAAGGGATCAATCATCACACTTACACTTTATATAACTCTTCATAAATCCCTTTTTAAGGTCAAAAGTGTGAAAGCAGAGGCTTGAGATGCCTAGAACACACAATTCATCCAACGACTGGCAATTCACAGGAAACAAGACCTTCCTAGTAATTAGCGACGAGAACATCAACCCCAAACAAGGCAACAATATTCCCTTCCTTCGGCTAGACAGCTATCCATGAGCCCGAGTTTAATCAATCCTCAAAGTCTGCCAGGACTACCAAACATAGCCTCCAAGAACTTGCAACACTCTTCATGCACCACGTCTCCAAACGTATACATCCCCCCTGAACGTATCCTCAAATCTCACCTCAGCACAATAACCTCCCAGTAATCAACACTACCATAGTCCAACACTTTCCGACACTCACAGGGCTCCCACTAAACAAAGTCCAGACCGAGGACAATTACCTGGCTTGGACCAGAGCTACAGCCCAACACATTCAGGAACTGGTGCAATCAACTCCAACTCTACCAACACCACAAATAATGACACGCCCACCCACAGATTGGAAGGCCATGCTAATCCTGAGCCAGACACCTCAAACCCAACCTGACCCAACAACACCTTTTATAAGGTAACAAACTGTGAAAGCAGAGGCTTGAGATGCTTACAACAGGAAGTGGTGCACAATGTATAGTCTGACCTTTGTTGGATCTCACTAATCCTGTCATCTTTGTTCTTATCTGGGGCCTAAAGTTATCATTAATAAACCATAAATGTCAACCCTTATGATGGCGCTCGAGACGATCTAATTGATACAGCGTCTGGAAACTATAAATGTCTACTATGAAAGAAAGTCAAAACATTGGCAAAGTTCAATTGTATTAATAAAAACAAATGTAATGTGATCTGTACGTTCTTCCACCAGATGCATTATGGGACATTAGCCAGGGAGAGCTGATCGTAGTGGGGAATAATGCCACAGCTGGGATTTTTGCCACATATCCATCCAAACATCTCTCGTTGGCGAATGGATTCTTTGATCAGGTAACAGTTTCTTTCTCAAATGTATCACAGAACAACAGCTGATCCATATAAATGAGCATGCTCTGTCCCACAGGCCAAACACTCCTGCTTGAGTACTGCACAAGTACTGTAAAACAATATAACGTTGCATCAATGTCTATTGTTGTTGGTATTTGGCAATAGGCTCAATTTGCGTAATTTGAAAGTTTGATTGAAAAAGAACACAATCACAGACCTCGAGGTCAGGTGACGCAGGTGGAGCCGAATAGGCAGCGGCTTTGACTCAAATCAAAGTTTGCCTTCAAGAAAAGATTGAAAAATATGAGTCACATCCCTTGTAGATATTGCACCATAGACGTATGAAGGCAAAATCATTGCATGGCTCCACTGCTGGAGCCCAAAATGTATATTCCTCAGAAGTATCTGGCTCTCCTGCAACAGCCTGATCGCCAATCACATCACCTGGGCTCCTTTCACACTCGCTAACCTATCAGAAGAAGGGAGCAGTGCATTGAGCAGGACAGTGTCACTATTCATTTCATCTGATTGTCTTCACTTGTAATCTGGGTAGAACAGCTTGTAAGTGTGAGAGGAAAAGCAAGGTCAATTAGATCCCGCTCTGCCAGAAGATTCAAATAATTAATGAAGGGACCCTGTGCGTAAAACGATGCGCTGTGCATCAAAAGTCTGGACCCTGCAGTGCACGTACAGTAATCCTGCTGAGGATAGCTTTGTGCACAGTGTGTGTTCTGTATGATCAAAAAGAGCTTACATTCCAATACTTGATGCAGTGTTTGTTGTTCGCTACGTTTTCTGAGCAAGTGAAGGTGTATATTGACAACATACATCGACCTTTGTTCCTGAACAATTGCAGGTCGTATGCATATTCTACCAACAAGACCAACAACAGCTGTATACTAGGAATGCCTTACACTTATCAGCAAACTATCTTTTATATAAACACCCGCTGATAGGAAACAGCTTGTTATTCTTAAGTTAACCTTTTCAAGACCCTTATTGACACTAAGAGAACACTTCCTCTGAGCTGGTGGCAGCAAAACAACCTCACAAAAGCTGATAGGGTACCTGCTGTCCAGGGTGGGCACGAGCCACAGCTGCAGCCCTCATATAGACCCTGACTCATCGCAGCACGTAGAAGAATCAATACCATATCCACTGTGTGCATATACTGTAAACCTGTACTGTTCAGGCGTGAAGTGATTCAACCACGCCAACTGAAAGACAGCCCATACCTTCGCCTCTCATTGGGGGGCTTGACGTCAGATCAGTGGACAGTGCAATATCTATGATGTGCTGTTTTCTGATGTAAGGGTCACAGAGTTCACAAAATAAGTTTTCATTTTGACAGCTCGTCAATTGTCATAGTTACAATAAAGGTGCCTCATCATCAGCAGGACTACTTATTCTCAGTAATACAAATGAATAAGAATTAACTTTATAAAAAGCATGAATAGATCCTTCTCCCTGCACGATGTCTTAGATTATTGGAACAGCTGCATTGATCGTGTGTATCCTGGCCATAGTGGACCCTCGAAACAACCCCGTCCCTCCGGGTCTGGAGCCCCTCACAGTCGGCCTCGTGGTGCTGGTCATCGGCCTGTCGATGGGCTTCAACTCTGGCTATGCTGTGAACCCAGCCCGGGACCTGGGGCCACGCATCTTCACCGCTCTGGCAGGGTGGGGAAGAGAGGTTTTCACGTGAGTACAGAACTACTTTGGAATGCTTTACAACAACCAGGTTGTCAGGGTGTTGGAGGCGTGGACCCAAAAGCAGTACACGCAGGGAGGCGGGTGTAGGGAAGCAAGCAAAGGAGAGATTTGATCTAATTAAAAGCTGGTTTAACGACAAAAGCGGCAGGAGCAGGCGAGGAGGAACAAACGGAAAGTACCAAACAAACCGGGAACACACAGGAGAGTCGACCAGGGAAATCCAGCAGGAACCTCACGGAACGAAGAACCGACAAGGAACGCAAGACTAAATACATAGGGGTAATCACGAGACACAGCTGGAGAGGGGAGGTGAAACACAATCAGCCAATCGAACAGGAGGGAAAACACAGGAAGGAAGACAAGACAATTTCAAAACAAAACTGGAAACGATACACACAAAGCTGAAATCATGACAGGTTGAGATGTGGACACCACCTATAAGTGGATCCAGAAATGTAATTAAGATTTTCAATTGCCATTCAAAGAAAATGTCATTTAAAGTCAGATTAATATTACAACATATTGGATTCGGATGACCGTTATTCCATTGCTACATTTCACAAAGCTACCCTGCAGTATAAGTAAAAAGCAAATAGGCCCCTCCTTCACCAGCTGCTACAATAATGTGATGAACACTCCTCTCGTTCCCTGCCAAGTAAACTGACATGTGTTTAATAGCGTGCCCCTTCATTACATTTGGAATGATTCAATATGGGCATGGCTCACATGCTTTCTGACCCGTAACGTTGCGTCTCTCGAACATCAGCTGTGCATTCATATTTTATTCAGGCCGGCTGTGGTACGGAAGGTAAACAGAATAAAAGAATGATAAGGACAAGATGTATAACAGATTTCTCCCGTTCTCTTGCAGGGCAAACACCTACTGGTTCTTTGTGCCCCTCTGTGCCCCCTTCGTGGGGGCAGCCGTGGGGGTGCTGATCTACCAGCTCCTGATCGGATACCATTTGGAAGGAGAAGTGCAAAGAAAGCAGAAGGAGGAGGAGGAGGAGGAGGAGGAGGAGGAGGAGGAGGAGGAGGAGGAGGAGGAAAGGTCCAAACGGTCCAAAATGACAACCAACGAAGAAGCATAAGCTTTTTACAATTTAATCGCAGCAGGTGACATCCTTGACTAAGAATTATATATTTGCTGTTAAGGAAAACGTCTCTGTTCACCAAACTCTAAACTAACATTAGCCTTTGTAAAGCAGGCACCATCCTCAATCAATACCCATGAAGACATCTAATGGTATCTTATCATCGTATCCTAGGCAGAACAGTTTCTCAGGAAATGATTCTTTCTGAATTCAATTTCACTTAACTCCAGTGAGCTATTTCATTTCCGCTTTAAGCAATCCATGCTGCGTGTCTGACAAAACAAATGTATTAGATCACAGAAGAACGCTAAAGAGAAGAGTTGAAGAGGTATTTGAATGGTGTCCTGTTTTTTCTAACTGAGGTGGAAGAAGCCTCCGAATCACCATCACATCAAAGTTACATTCACACTTCTTGTACTATTCTTTTGTTGTTGTTTGAATAGTTACATTTTCTTCGTCTACACACCTAAGTCAGACACATCTTTACATATTTTGTGTCACATTTTGAAACAGGTAAAACTTGTCTTCATGTTCCCACCCCCCAAACATTTTTTTATATATTTGTCTGAATAAAGAATGTTTCCAAACTAAGAAAAACCATCAAGCGATTGATTCTGTGTACTGACTTGTAATGACCTTTTTAAGTATATTCGCTTGTGCATTTCTTTATAAATGATAAGTAAGGTACTTGTAGTTGACCTGCTCTGTGTAGATCTACCTGGCTCAGAAGATAACAGATGGTTCATAGTAAGAAACATGAGATGGTAAACACCTCTCTGTGATATGTCATTTGTTTCGTATGGATGGCTTTTATATTAACCAAATTAGAGAAGCCTCTAGACGGAACATTTCCCAAAGATTGAAACGGTTCGCTGTGTTTTTAAGTGAAAAATAAAAGGGTTGGTTTATGAGCAGAAGTTTACCTCAGGGACTCACAGGCATGCAAATAGTGACATTTGCTGCATTATAAATGCCCTCCGAACGGTTAGAAAGCCCCTCTGGGTGTATAGTGCCTCAGGTGGTTATCCGTTAGAAATTCGATCTCAGCTTGAAAGGGCACTAAGGACAAAAAAGGTCAGGGATATTTACTCAAAATAACACTCAACAACCACAAGATAGCAAAGCAAAACACACACACACACACACACACACACACACACACACACAAAGTTGATATCTTCAGCAGACGTCCATCAATGCTCAATTACCATTATCAGAGAAGCAAACGCATATTCTGCATCAAAATATCAGTAATGACATTTTTGGTGTCTGGAAAAGAATATCAATAAGTCAGATCTTACAAAGGCTTAAACTTCAGAGACGGATGTTTGACATTTGGAGTCCCTCTCTGGCTTGACCTTTGAGCAGTTCACCAAACATATCCATTGTCAATGTAACCATTTGCCTCTGAACTTATAATTCTTCTTCCTGCTGCCTCGCAGAACAGAGGCTTTAGCTTTTGAATTTTACAACGTGTTGTTGTAAAACAAAAGTGAGGTTCAAACAAATGTTCCATTATAAATATGCAAGGTCTGTTTATTTGAAAAGCTATAGAGTCAATTCAAAGATGCACTCTTCATTTCCTATGCATTGGACTCAGTCTTCTATGCGTGCTGAAGCAGAAGCATGGCAGAAATGAAAAATGATATCTATGACCAGAGAATAAAATCAGCAACATGAACCGCACGAGTAATAACAACCATCTTCGTGATCGACACATTTGTTTGTTGGCCTGCCTCGATTACACTGCAACAAAATCTAAAAAATCATACACATGGGTCGCAGATTTTCATTTAAAATAAACCTGCAGAATAATAAATGCCGTATTCAACCTAATCTTTATGTCATGTCCCAGAGACATTTCAGTACAAGCAAAGCCAAATACAGGCTTGAACCACAGCGCCACTTTGTGGCCAAGTGAGGAATCTGCAGCTCTTTGACCACTGAGCAGTATTGTGAGGACGGCACACATAAACACCGCAGGTAGGGATGTAGTACCATGAAGCGAAAAACATTAAAGTACTTGTGTTGGATCAATTTGCTGCAAATGTAAAACAAAAATGATATTCTGTGTTGGCCAATTTCCAAAAACCTCAAAGTTTGATTTATGTTCATGCCAGATAACATTCTAATAAATCATTATCCAAACAAACCTCTCTTCATTACTATTGACTTTGGACTAAAACGTGTCTGTCCTTTCAAACGGATTATTGCGGCACATGTCTGAACTGGTGGATGCAGACACAGACTGTTTTATAAAGAAATATATAAAGAGAGACATATTGTCCTTGTATCCTCATTCATGAGAATTTCCCTTCCACAATGCACTCACTGACTCCCTTCCATTGCTTCGCAGTACAACAGGAATGACATTTTACACAAAGCGTGGTGAAATACATACGTGGTTCATTCTATAACAATGTGCTGGAATACTGCCAGAGTAAACACATTACACTCAGCAGGAAAACATGTGATGTGATGACTTTAGGTAATTACCTTTCACATGACCTGCTGCAGATATTATCTTTGCGTGTCACTCATGATTCAGATGAGTTGAAGTTGTTAAGTATTAGTCACACTAGGCTCAAGAAATGTCTGAATAGCACCTTAACCCCCAGCCAGTCACATGAATGGACTACAGAAGTACATGTTTGGGTTGATTCAACTATGGTTGTCACAAGACATGTCCAAGACTTTGATAATGGTTAATAATACATCTGTACATAAATTGTGGGGTTGTGGGGTTTGTTGACCATAATGTATGTGAGGATGCTAATTAATTTTGTTCTAGAGTGGTCAACACACATGCTTGTGCAAGCAATCTATGCAATAAGCATTCCTGCTATGGTTTCACACTACTCCACTGATCTAAAGGTGATTCCAATGTGCCAAGAAAAACACTGCCCAAACAACAGAGGCAGGAGAACAATAAGACTGCTAACAAGCCAACATCAATGGAGGCAATGCAGTAACATTGACTTTAAACAAAGACTTCAAATACATCTTTGTAAGAAAAGTCCACAGAGCACCTTTAACTTTGATCACAAACTATGTTTATCTCAAAAATAAATATATGGCAAAGTGAATCTCAATACTAATCAATACTAATACTCGATCGATCAAAAACACAAATAAAAACGCAACTGACAAAATGTTTGGGACGATTTGTAATGTTTCCTTTTTCCATTCCGACAACACAAGTATTAATTTGAAAAAATAAAAACAACCCAACCGACACCAATAGGTGTCAGTATTGTGTAAATCTGTTATTTTAACTTTATTAATCAATTTTTAATTATTTTAAAAAGAAAACAATTATAATTAGGACGTTTTTCAAAATGAAATCTTAGATAAATAAACTTGTAGTGTGGAATATATTTGTAAAATGATTTAAAATGTTCTTTTTATTTGAGGATCATGATCAAAAACATGTCAACAATCAATAAGTCTACTATCTCTTTATAAACCCTGTTAAATCACGGCAATGCATTCTCTGGTTTGATACAGGTTGTCATTCTGCAGAGCATGCTGCACACAGCCACTGTTTACACACATCTAAATCTGTAAATCCTTCTGATGAAGGCCAATTTCGACATAACATATCAATCACTATTGTGCTATTCCCGTAAATCTTTGACACACTAGTATTCTTCAAAAAAGTTCAATATTTATGAATGTGGCTGTGCTTCGTGGCCTTTTCTGCACCCAACCCACTTTACATGCCTGAATTTCTAAATTGCAGCTATGCGTGCGTGGTGACAGATCCCGTCATTACAAAGCAGAACATACAGTACACAATGACAAATAGATAAGCACGACTCAACAGAAGACACTCCACGCCCCAGGAAGCTATGTCTGAGGAAGATAATCCGACAGTTTGGCTCACTACTTGCACTCAGGAGTTTAAGATGCCTGCATACAAATAATTAGCTGTTAAGATGCAAAGTTATCTAGTTTCTCTTCATGTGAACAATTCCAGGATTAGAGGGAAACGATCACATGGTTAATGTTGTAAAACGATTGCAGGTTTGGTTTGGTCAACTTGATAATTAGGTTTAGGCAGTAAAACTAGTTAGAAAATAGATCCTGATTGTGGTTGAAAAAAGTATGTTTGTTAAGCTAAGGATGTGATGTTATCATTATAAAGTATCTCAACTTTTTGTTCCTCAGTAACCTCTGAGGAACAAAAAGTTGAGATACGGTTAGGGTTAGGCAAGCACACAATGATCACACTTAATACTACATCAGTTCCTGCTGTGAGCAAGTATTAATGACGTGGGTAGGTTAACATCGGAGTCCGTTAATAGCCCTGTGAATAACAAACAGGAGACAAAGGGACTTCATTACTTGAATCCCTATGAATATGAAGGACCAGGAATATTAAGAAATACAGAAATACATTTAGGGAAATTGAGGATAATATTTGAAAGATAAAAAAGCAATACAGACATCTTTTGTGTTCCGATATGTTACATTGTATTTCTCTTTTCAGCATTCACAGATAAAGGCCAGCAGTAGTTACAAAATGATTAAATACAGCAAGCAATTGTTTCCATGGCTACTGTTATTGTAACCTGTCCACTGACTGAAGGTCCAATATGTCTGTGTGCAGTTACATGTATGTTTACTGCTATGAACTACAGGAACTCCAGGTTTAATTGGCTCCCAGAGATTATATATATATATATATATATATTTAATATTTAATGTTTTACTGCTAAATATATAATGATACATGATATGGCAAAAACAATAATTTACAGTGACATCTTCTTTTTGGTTGGTCATAAAAATGGTGTTTTATTAGAGGAAACATTGTTTTGTGACAGGCTATATTTGTAGCCCTTGGTTTAAATACCACAACACTGTCAGAGGAAATGACAATTGGGATGAATCAATGTGTGCATGCAACAACTGTTCAGCAGTGACTTTAAGTTCAGACAATGCGTGATTCAAGGTCTCACCAATCACCAACCTGCTTATTACTGCCAGTGTTAACTCCTTTAAAAACCTCCTAGCTGTGTGTCAGGTACTGCTGCGATAATTACAATACACTCAGGTGCAATGCAACTCGTTTGGGGCTTGATTAATTGAGCTGTTTTATGAATATGTCCATAGCCGCGGGAAGTAGGGCTGCTGGGGGTGCTGCAGCACCCCCTGTTTGCGAGTGGTGTACATTTGAAAAACTGAGTGACAATAGCCTCATCCCAATACCCCTCCTCGACTCCTCTCTTCCCCTCCTCCGGGACTTGACCCGGAAATCGATCAAGACACGCCATTTTGAAGGACGTCCAGGGCCGCCCCTCCCTACAGGCCAATCACGCAGGCTGGGGCCCGCCTTGCGCAGGGGGCCCCGCCCAGAGGGCCTCAGCTGCTGTGTGCAGTTCTCCGCTCAGTTCTCCGCGCACCACCCGCGAGAGTGAGAGTGGGAGGTGACAAGGGGAGTACGTCTGTAACCCGACACCGTTGCAATGTATCGACATCTGACCAATCACGGCTTTGATACGGCCACTAGTGCAGGTGAAGAGATGTCGGTGAAAAGACAGTTTCAGTCCGGCGCAAAAAACAAAACATGAAGAACAGAGCATCACTCGAAGGTGGGTTATTGTATGAGTCAAATGTACAACTTGTGAATGTTGTATAAGTCAAATTGCCAATTGCCATATTAAAATATCAGCTGCAATTCACGACATGAAGAAGACAGTCTCTGCATAGCATATAGGCTAATGGAGATGCAGTTATTTCCAGCATTCTTTATTTACCATTCATTCAAGTCTGTTATGCCTTTTATCTGCTAATGTACAGGAGGAAGAGTGATAAACTGTCTGTCTAGTTGGCTTACATAACAGTTAAAGTTTACAGCCTAAAAAACATGGAGCATTTTTCCCCCTTTTATTCATTTTATGTCAATTTGCACATTTCATGGTGACGCTCAGCCTCTCCCCTTAACTCCTAACAGTCATCATCATGTCAACCACAACACAATGAAATACTGATAGCAATGTGTGTGTAGTTGTTGATACATTGCTGACAGAGGGAACTACGTTTGAATACAGATTTAAAAAATATCAGTTTTTGAGCATGTCGTAGGGCTGCAACAAACGACTAATTTGATAGTCGATTAATCTATCGATTAATGAAACGATTAATCGACTATTCGGACTATTACGCCTTGCACAATTTCTCAAATGCTCTTATTTAGCCATCAACTTTTAGATTTAGCTTGAGGTTGTTTTAGGCATGTGGAAACTAACAATGAAGACAATAAAGATGAATACTTGATTAAAAAATACATATTATTAAATTAACTAAACAAATTGTGAACAAAATGAACATGGCTTTTCATTTAAATTAAATAAATAATATTTCACATCAAAAGAAACAACAGTGTTTTAGCAAATAATAAATAATGTGATGACAGAACTGTAAACAGAATAGCTGAAACTTTAACAAACTAAATAACTCGGTTACCTCTAATCATTACCCCATGTTTATATAATGTAGTTAACTGCGTGTGTTGCTGCTAGCATACATAACACCTGACGTGAAAACGTTAGCCTACTCGTGGACGGGGCTACAGAGCTGCTAGAAAGACAGTCGAACCCGGTGCATTCCTCCGTCTGAATGTGGAGCATTTTTGCTAAATATTTAGATAGATTGATCGTGTTACCGCCCTTACATGCTAAACTCTTATTGCACTTTTGGCAACGAGCATCGAGACGGGTAAAGTTTAACAACACCTCGGAGCGGCGTTCTCTCCGCCATCCCCGCAGTGTGTTGCTGCATGTAGCAGCCGCGTGTGTGTGTATACTGCCCCGCCCCCTCCCACACAGACCAGGGAGAGAGATCTCGTCTGATCGAAAATACATCATAGACGCATTTGTTTGTCTTTTTGCATATTAGAAACGAGCTGGCCACACTAAGACTGCGATATAATGTTTTTGTATCAATAATACATGACATATATTTTTTAAATGTCCCCAGTACCGATAACGTTGTAGTTTAACGGCGCGTAAAACGCACGTGATGACGTCACCAACGAATCGACGACTGAATTAGTTGGCAACTAATTTGGTAATCGATTTTAATCGATTAAGTCGATTAGTTGTTGCACCCCTAGTCATAAGCATGTTTTGTCTAGACTATATTACAACTATATTATAATAAAACAATATATTATTTGTATTATTAAATTGATTATGATTATCATTATTAGAAGTTTATTTGCATTAATTGTATTTTAATCTTTTTGAGGCTAGTATTTGGCAGGAAATGCAGACGTATTCACCTGTAAACGCATACTGAACGACATACATGCACATTTACCATTTACCTTACTGTATAAAAAAGTAACTGTGTTGATAATAATAATAAACAGGAATTATCTTTGTAAAACATTTTTTCACTCCTGTCGTTTGGGCGGGGGGGGGCCTCATCTCACAATGTCGCTTGGGGCCCCAAGTTGGCAAGGGGCGGCCCTAAGGACGTCCTAATAGCTGAAATGCACACGGAGGAGTCGAGGAGGGGTGCGGGAGGAGGGGTGCGGGAGGAGACGAAAGGGAGGATACACACGAGCAGACTACGCGGAAGTGTTTTCACTACTCGCATAAAAGCCCCGCCCCCACCTTCACAGCTGGTCGATTTCAACAGAGGAAAACCAAGATGAGTGGAAAAGCGTCACATAAATGTATAAGTGCTCACAGCTCTGTGGGAATTATTATGTGCAATTCATTTCTAAAAGGCTTTCACATTACTATAATTATATTTTTATTTAAATGTAGGCTACATTTTACACCAAAACGGAACACAAAAGCAGGACCAACCATCATTGAATTCCTTGACTAACAAGAGAAAGATTCATTCATTTAAATAAATATTTAACAACAAATGGGCCGGTTCTAAGGGGTTATTCAGTTAAGCCAGATGAGAGGGGATACAGCTGTGCACATGTCATCATTAACAGACGTCGTTTAAGAGTGACGTTTCAGTGAACGAGGACATCCCAATTAATACCTGAGGACTCCTCTGTCCTCGCGTCACCTCCTCGTGTCCCTCGCTCGCATCTTACGGAGGCGGAGCTAAGATGCAAGGAAGGTAAGCGAGTGAGGGGAAGGAGGAGTCGAGGAGGGGTATTGGGATGAGGCTCACCTAAATAAAAATGATTAAACTTCATAAAATAGTTATGATTGTACTTAAAATAAAATTAGCTGTATACAGTAGCATATAATAGTCATAGTATATATTTGTATCAGGTGGCTTGAATTTATTTTCCAAATAAATAAAATCCGAGTCATCTAGGTCGTAGGTCGTGGGAGAATGACGTAATTGACGCGACACACACACACTGCAGAGTGACAACTTTCTAGAATGGCGCAAAAAAGGATTTTGGATTTTTTTTCTCCAACAAACAACCCAATAAAAAGAGTGGACCACCAGCTACTTCTAAGCCCACCACCTATACAACTAGAGTAATATGACACAGAAGAGACTGACACATCTGACTTTAATGCATGTCCATAGTAACATTTTGGACAGTGTGGATGTATCTGCTCTAATGAGGGTCTTCATTAGTGCCACCCCAGGCTACATTTGGAGGTAAGACGATATTTTTCCTTTAATGCTGCTGCCGCTGTGCAGTGTTTTGCCTTGTCAATCAGTTAAAATTGAATTCATAGTTTTATTAATATTGTAAATAATATTTTCTGACTATTTGTAATGTTATGTAGGTTTGTAAGACCCATAGTTAGCATGTGGGCATGTGCAGCTGTTGCTAAGTGATTAGGTCTATGGTTTATTGAGCCTAACAGTGAGACACCCCAGGTGAATAGGGTAATTTCAGTAAATTTCCAGTTAATTACCTACAATAAGGCAATTGTTTCTTATATTACAAGTTTTCTAAATATGCAATTTATCCATTATCTCATTACATTTGCGCATATTTTAATACATTTCAGGAACCGAAATCTGAACTTTGGATAAAGCCAGGTTCAAAATTCTCGTTTCATTTTGTAGTCATATTAGCATCTAAGGCTTTTACAGAAGGGATTTTGGATATCTCTTTTTATCACTCCATACATCAGAAAATACTGTCAACAGCCCTAAAATATCAATTTTCGCCATGTTTCTAGGTATAACATCTTATATAATTCAGGCTATGAATGATATGAACAAACCCTTCTGTAAAAGCCTTCATAATATTGATAGGAATATAACTGGAAGGTTTGGTGTATGTAAGTGCAACTGAAGTGGAAATTTCGGACTCAGAGTAGAAGAAAAAACTCATTTTGAGAAAATGACCTTTAAAGATTGCAGTGAGGCCCTAGCTAAACCCTCCTGTTCTTTGGATGACAGCTTGCGCATCGACGCACTCCGTGAAGGTATTCTATGGAATGCCATTTAAGCCAACAATTAAATAAATAAATAAATAACACAAATAATGTATTTATTTATTTCAAGAGACTTTTATTTCATAATGACATATTTATTTATTTCAAGAGACCTGTATTTCATAATGACACATTTATTTATTTCAAGAGACTCGTATTTCATAATGACATATTTATTTATTTCAGATGACTTGTATTTCATAATGACGCATTTATTTATTTCAGGTGACTTGTATTTCATGATGAGACATTTCCATTCCTTATATGCAAATGAACGGGGCGTGGTTAGCTCACAGATCCAGAGATCCAGACCAAAGCAACAGCACCACACTGACTACTCGAGAAGAGGAAGAAAATGGAGGAGAAGGACTATAAGGCAAACTACTAAATTCTCAGAGTCAGACATCGCATGTAATCTGATACTCTAAATTTCACCAGCCAGAAATGTTCGCTTCTTCTTCTTCGGTGTAAATTGTCCGTTGGCAAACCAGTTGACTTCTTCTTCTCTCGGTTTTTTGGCAGATAGCAAACAACTTTAATATCATCTTTTTTCAATTTTCATATCAACTCTCTGAATCTGAACTGTTTAACCAACCAGAAATATTATTACAAATAAAAAGCAGACATAAAACCCTGAGTTTAATCATTGCTAAACATTGATCTCTTTATTATTTCACCTGAATATAACATTGATTATTCCGCTCTTTGCAACATGCAAGCTCCATATTGTCATAAGGGCTTCATAGTTCTAAATAAAGGTCTGATGCTTGTTCTGCGCCTACTTAATCTGTGTGACTTCTGGAACTAAAAAAAAAAATCCACACAGAGGCTTCTGAGTGAAGCAATGAAAACACACCTGCCTTAACATGTTCCAACTGGATTACTTATCAACAATATCTTTGTATCAGGAAACAACTGCTTTGCATATAAAGTAGAGATGTCCCGATCCGATCACGTGATCGGGGATCGGAGCCGATCACGTGATTTTCAAAAGATCGGAATCGGGAGAAAAAAATCGGGGATCGGGATTATTTTTTATTTTTTTTATAAAATATTTTTATTTTATTTAATGTTACAAAACAAAAAGGACCATGTTCACGTCTTAAAGTCATCGTGAGGATTTAGTTTTGGTTTAAAATTACACAACATCATGTATGTGTTGCTTTCTTTGGGCTTGTTTTCAGACCTGGTTGCTTATTTCTCTGAAATCTGGCAACAGATGGGCAGGGCGCAGTGTCTAATAGTAGCAGTAAGCTAACGAGAGGCTACGTTCAGCTGGTGACTCGGGACAGAGAAAATGTCAGGAGTTTGGAAGTATTATAAAATTGAAAGCGAAGGCAGTGTAACAGCCAGATGCAATGTTTGCAAGGCAGAGGTTCCGCGTGGTGGAAAGAACAGAGCTACGTTCAACACGACCAATCTAATACGCTACCTGAGAAACAAATACCAACAACAACACGACCAGTACGCAGCGGCCACTCAGGTAACAGCACTGAAACAACAGTGAAAAGGCCAAAAAAATAACAGCCAAGATAGCTGAATTCATCGCGTTGGATGACCAGCCGTTATCTGTTACCTTTTTTTCTCTTAATGCATTGCATAAAGATCGGATCGGGAAAAATCGGTATCGGCAGATTGTCAAAATCAAATGATCGGAATCGGATCGGGAGCAAAAAAAGGTGATCGGGACATCCCTAATATAAAGTCTTTAAAAAGGTAAACGGATTAGGGAAACAAACCCTGTAAAGAATGTGAACATTTTTGATAGAACAATGAACCAGCAATAATAGTGATTACAGGGTTGTTGTTGTTGTTGTTGTTGTTGTTGTTGTTGTTTTAGTCACAATGATGGGATGTCCATTTTATTTTCACGCCTGAAGATTCCCTACACTACGTATTCGAGAGATTAACAATAAAGACGATTATAGACAGGGCAATAACATAATAGTAAGCGCCACATAAAATATATGTTGGTATGATAAACAAATAAAAACAAAACTTAGACAATTAAAGCCCAATTGAGTCTGATCTTTAGTTTTGTGTTGAGTCAAACTGCACGTATTCCTTCCTTCCTATCTCAAAATAAAAGTATTAATGCAGAATCAGCCAATCAACAATTGAGACATAACCTTCATTTATTTATTGAAATTAGATTTACAATACAATGACAGTATATATATTCATGTAGACATTTTTTTCAAGAGTGGGCATTTTTCTTCAAATCTATCTCTGCTTATGAATGAATTATTACACATCAGATGATTGTTAGTTTTTTTTAAACTTCCATAGTATTGAGTAAACACGTATGTTATTAAATACAGTATACGAAATAACAATATGTGAGCTTTAACGTGGTGTTGTCGCATCTGGACTGATGTTCACAATGACCTTGAGAGGATTTTCTTCAGCTTCTGCACTTCTTCAGTGGTGAACTGCAGCAGAGGATTAGAGGGTGAATTCATCATGAGCATAGCTGCTAACCCCGTGTCTGACTTCTCCCCCCCCCCCTGCACTGTGTCTTCATTACAGGATATGGAGGTGGCATAGTCTCGCTGCACTGTGCGGGGACTAGGGTCAATATTCACTGGGAGGGTGGCAGCCTGGGTCTCTTTGTCAAAGGCATCCCAGTAATGTGTGGGTCTGGAGCTGGATGACTTGTTAATTTCCCGCTGACCAAACACACCCTGGCTGGCTGCTCTTCTCAGGATATCTGAATGCTGAGGATTGTAGTTGGTGAAATGATCTTGGCTTGTTTTGTGGTGATTTCCGGTACTCTGGTTGGGGCTCGGGAAATTCTTTCGCGTCAGCGTCAGATCCTCAGCTTCACCTGAAGAGTTGCTGTGTTCGTGATTCACGTTTGATGCCATATTAGTAGGGCCCCCCTCTGTGTGGGGACATTTCCTTCGCTCCTCCTGCGGGGGTCCATGCATCCTGACTGAGGACCCACACAGCTTGAGCCACTTATGAAACACAGACAGTGGTACCTCAATTTCCATTTTTCCTCCATTCTCTCGAGGGAGACCAGGAGGTAAATCAGTGAAATCGAGCTCCCTTACTTCTGGACTCGCTTCTCTCTCTTCTTTCGGACGGATCGTTACTTCTCTTTTTGGAGAGCTGGACCTCTGTGCCATAGTTGAGACGCCTTCATCTGTCCTCAGTGTTGGGGCAGTGGGGCTGCCTGAGGCTGTTCGAGCTTTTTGATTGACATATGCCTCTCTAGCTTTCTCTGGATATGATGTATCTCCAAAACTTGCCTCGCCATCTTGTGTCTCAGCTCCATAATTTATCATCACCTGCAAGCTACGAGGAGTGTACAGAGGGGAGGGCTTGTTCAGAAACTTTGGGGTTTTGCTGGATGAAGGTGGGCTGAACGATGAGGCGGGGTTTCTGTAGGTTTCCCGCCTCGGTGCTTTATCCAAAGTTCCAAAAGGACTGAGGTCCCAAGGCTCAGACAGGCTATATGTGGTCTTGTACCGATCTGCCAGGAAGCGCAGCTGCTCCAGCGGCTCTAGCTGCTCCAGCTGCTCCAGCGGCTCTAGCTGCTCCAGCTGCTCCAGCGGCTCTAGCTGCTCCAGCGGCTCCAGCGGCTCCAGCGGCTCCAGCGGCTCCAGCGGCTCCAGCGGCTCCAGCGGCTCCAGCGGCTCCAGCGGCTCCTTCTCTTTTTCTGTCGGGTTCAGGTGAGACGTAGGGAAAGGGAACCAGGGCTTGGGGGGTGGGGAGCTGTGTAGTGTCAACACCGGGGAAGAGACGGGGACGTAGGGGGGGAGGACTGCGTGGCTTGGGTGATGGTAGGGAGGGTAGCGGGGCGACAGAGGGAAGACACTCTCACGAGGGTGTGAATGGAGGGTAGGTGGGTTCTGTTGGAAAGATAGGGTGTGTTAGAGGTTGGAGGAACATTTGGGAATAATCTTATTCAATTTGTTTTCCAAGAGGTAGATACAAATATGGGAACACATCTCGAGCTGGTTCATCCAAACCAAACCAAATCTGCCTACACATATTGGGTTTAAGTGAGTAATAGTATGTGCTGGACTTTTTCGCCACTGGTTACTATATTATTACAACTGTACTGATTAAAAAAAAGAAAGTGTTTGCTAGTGAATTTATAAAAGCTGTTAGTTGTTAGTAGTTGCTAGCTATTTCACTCCAAAGGCTAATCGGGAGCTGGTTTAAGCTACATACTTAGCAAATAAGCATATTTTACAGCATTACAATTACACATTTGCTTTAATGTATTGTTCTATTTTTATAAAAGAGAACAGGTTTAACCAATAGGAATATGTGAAAAAAATCTTAAATACTTGCATCAGAACCACATTATTCAGAAGAATTCACAAAATATACCATTTAACATGCATTCAGGACACAGCAGTAACTTCAGGATATAACTATGTTTTTACTTCGTTTACATATTGCTAACTTATATTTATTGAATTCATATTTTCTGAGAAACTATGTCTCTTGTATCTTTTTGGAGTGTGAACACCACCCACCTGGTGCAGAGGTACGGATGTCAGTTTGCGTTTGACCGGCCTCGGGCTGTCCTCGCTGGTGAAGTGGAAGTGCTTCGGCTGGTTACGGGGCACCACGTTCACCAAGATGCCTGTCAGGTGGCACTCGTACGGCAGAAGCAGCCTGCACAAACAACACATTGATCAGATAAAACCTTTTTCTAAGCTTCTAAGCCTCTTAGCACACTCACTAACACACTCCCGTTGTCAGACTTACTTCTCGTAGTGTCTGCGGGTGCACGTGGCTGCGCTCGTGCTCCGGGGGTTTCCTCCCAGAGAGTTATACACCTGTTTCCACAGCTGCTGGGTCATCACCTGGCAGAGGGCACGGTGGTCAGTGGCTGATACTTTTGTGACTGTTATATTTCAATATATCACAATGACTAAATAAATTCCCAGTTATTTTGTTACCAAAACCAAGCAATACTAACATTTGGCCTAGCAACTGCTAAGCAACCCCAATGCTGTATCAACAACGGGTACTTGTGGGTTATCTGTCCCGACTTTTTTTGTTTGTTTTCAAAATCTTTACTACCTAACCCTAACATTTTGAGAAATGAAAAAGTTCACGTGGCGACAGATATGCCTAACCCACATGTACCCAACAGTGCTATCGCTAATAGAAATACATAGATATATATGTAATTACCTGGCGGTAGCCGCCCATCGCTCTGACAACCTTGACCATCAGAAATAGATCAACTGGAAAAAAGAGACAAAAGATACTAGTCAACACACTTTATTATTTATGTAGCGATTTCAGAACTCTATTGATCAAATAATTGATTATTATTCTATCAAATCAGAAAATGCAGTTCCGTTCAAGGTTAAGTGTTTAAACTGTTTGTTTTCTCTGAACAAAGTCTGTGCAACTACAATTATAACATTTACAATGGCATATCTTTTTCAGATTTCAGAAGATTGAGGAATGTGCTTCAAGAAATGTAATCTTAGTTATATAAAACAAGTGAAAATGATTTGACGTCAATTAACTATTCAGTTATTTGACTAATGGTTATAAATCTGAATTTCTATTCTCAAAAAATGAATTATTAGTTTATGAAGTAGGCAGGTAAATCACTACATTCATAATACCATGCAATTATTAAATAACAGGACATTGTTGTTACTAAAAACAAGTCAAATACATGAATCAGCGTGGGTCCCAACATGTGATAAAGATTGATAATACATACTTTGTTTGAAGCCTAGGTTGGGGATCCTCTCTATGGGAGTATCTCTCTTCTTCATGAACAGGTAGAGATCTTTAAGGAATGTCTCCTCTGTGATCTTCTCCGCTGGACCTTTAGTCCGCTGCTCTAGGATCTCTCGTTGTGCCATTTCCATGTGTGCCTGAGGACAAATGGAGCACACACTATGATTGAACTGAAGCCAAGTAATACTTAATAGTTTGTATTTAACAATCCTATTTCTGTCTGTCCTCTTAAAATGTGATTTAAACATACTGGACCAAACACACCTCCGATACCTGAGATTCTCTGGGGACAATGCCTGACTGTCTGGAGGTCCCATCATCTTGACGGATGATACTCAAACACATCCATGGTTTTGACCATTTATCAAAGTTTTATCCCATGTTTGTATTCGCTTCAGTTGAGTCAACCCGGTCTCTTGAGACAACAACATACCATTGATACCTTAGCTTCCATTGGTTTGTATTATATATAAGTCAGTATAGGTATTGTGACACTTGGAATAATTACAAATAATGGTTTGCCCCTTTCTAGTTGTAGTTTAGAGTTTTTGTTATCTTATACTTCATCATTCAATGTTGTAGTTTACTACAATCATGTTACCAATAGATATAAAGAGTTGCATATGATCCTTATTTTCCTAATAAAGCAGTAATGCTGATTGTACTTTAGCTTCTGCAGGTCCAATGCATGTTAACCAATATAACAACAGCTTATTGTAAAACAACAACAGTACCCAGAGTTGGATGGAAAAGGCAGGATAGCAAATGTGAGCACCATATTTTTAAATCTAGAACACGAATAGTATAAATTCAATAAAATCACAGTCAATCTATTCTTGATTTTCATGTTTGAAATGTTCCTTACCGGTGTTTCCATTGGGAGAATAAGCATGGGTTATATTATCGCATGGCCTTGAGGAGTGTACAGGTCGCTGGTCCCTCCAGTGTTGTAAAAGGAACTACAAATCACTGCAGGCCCTTTTGAATGTCGCGTCAGTCACCTGTCCCTTGTTTCTACGTGACAACGTGGGTAACTGACAGAGGGGTGTTTCTCCAACGTCTTCCTGCTGAGATTGCTGTCGTCCGACCAGTTGAACCTGTTGTTAAGCAAATACCCAAAAACTGTTTCCTGCAAATGTTTATTATGGTGAGAACAATATGATATCATATCGAAATAACAGGGGGTATTGTTCAAATAAGTCAGCTTTGTTATTTTGCGATTTAGGATCCATATTTCAAAGCAAAAATGTATCTGTTGCTCTCAGCTGATCAGTAGATGTGCGCATAGCAGAATTGTATGCCAGAACAATGCAGCAGATATGAGATTTTGATGGCTGACTAATAATACTCAGTGGCTGGGACACATTGCATGCAGGTGGTTGAGCATGCAGTTTTTCAGCTTTCATAATTATTCAATTATAATAATTATCCCCATTTGTTTTACAATTGCCTTAGGGTTAAGTCTCCTGTTTCTATAACTATAATCAAGCAAACTCAAAATATGCATGACCGTCAAGTCTTTCATCTAACCTTAATGAGGTTATGAGTCATCATTCCATTTGGAAGAACAATTATTTCCATTGCTCCATCAGAGCTCAGTGACCTTTTAATGTCAATTATATTAATCAGACAAGAAAGGGGGCGATTAATGTTGTCTACATGTTGGGTAACCGCCCAAATGGTACAAAGCGATGACATTATCAAATTCCTTCTTAACCAGTTTATTAGAATGAATCAACTGGGTGGTGAACTGCATTCTTTCAACATTCGGTTTTATTAAACAATTAAATAAGGGCGTGAATTCAGATTATAAATGAATAAGACTGCTACTGTATTCTATAATTATCATTAGGAGACGACGGTGTACACTCCTTATATATCTTGGATACAGTAGGGTGTTTTAATTGGACCAAAACATCTGTCAACAATCTAGTTCAGGTCCAGGATGATCTCTGGGTGTGCCACTGACATTAGAAAACCCATAACTAACTCCATATTGGATGAAAGGCAAATGAGTACAGGTTTTGTTGATCCTGCTCAGTTTTGGTTGACTGCAATTCCATGTCATGACTCATCCTGCGGTGTTCCCGTATCGTACCAGTTCAGTCATCTGATTACAAGACATGTAGAATCTGAAAACAGCAAAGCAACACAACTACTTTGTTATTTAGTACACAATACTTAAAGGTTGGACTGAAAGCTGATGCATGTGCCTCAAATGCAAGTGGCTTTGTTTTCTACTTGGGAGCAACAGTTCCCTGTGCGACGTGTGATCGAATAAAGAGGTCAGCCAGCTACAAAGAGAGAAGCTATTATACATTATTTTTCTTTTCAATAACACCCCCAACTGCCATAATATCTTCTATTAGGTTAAGTAACACATATTTAGCTGCAGTAATAAAGCTTTTATTCAGTTTGTTTGTGTCAAATTAAGCCGAGCGATTTCAAAGAGAAGATATCCTGTCACCATGAAATGCAGAAATGAGGATGAAGATGAGATGATCAATCAATCAATCAATCAATCAATCAATCAATCAATCAATGTTTATTTATATAGCCCAATATCACAAATGTTACATTTGTCTCAGTGGTCTTCACAGTGTGTACAGAATATCAGTATGACAATACGACACCCTCTGTCCTTAGACCCTCACATCGTACAAGGAAACACTTCCAAAGAAAACCCAGTTTAAAGGGAAACATGGGAGAAACCTCAGGGAGAGCAACAGAGGAGGGATCCCTCTCCCAGGACGGACAGACGTGCAATAGATGCCGTGTGTAAATTGAAAAGATAATACATTTGCAACATAGGTAGTCCAAATGTTTGGAAATGCATGTGTGTATAATAGGAAGATGAATCCACGAGGATATCCATCCAGGACCTATGATCCAGGACCACAGCCACGACTCAAGATCCAGCGCTCGCGATCCAGGACACAGGACCGCAGGATCATCCATGACTCCGGATCCCAGCGTATATAGACACCAAAAAGAAAGACATTTGGGGAAGCTGGGTTAATCGGAACATGAGAGTACACGGGTACAGACAGAGAGAAGGAAGAAGTAAGATGTCCCCCGACAAACTAAGCCTATATCAGCAAAACTAGGGGCTGAATCTAATCAGCCCTAACTATAAGCTTTATCAAAAAGGAAGGTCTTAAGCGCACTCTTAAAAACGGATAGGGTGTCTGCCGCCCGAACACAAACTGGAAGCTGATTCCACAAATGTGGAGCTTGATAAGAAAAGGCTCTGGCTCCCATTGTACTTTTAAAGATTCTAGGAACAACCAACAACCCTGCATTCTTGGAACGCAATGCCCTAGTAGGACAGTAGGGTATAATGAGTTCTTTAAGGTAAGATGGCGCCTGCCCATTAAGGGCTTTGTAGGCGAGAAGAAGAATTTTAAATTCTATCCTGTGTTCTATAGGGAGCCAGTGTAAGGCAGCCAGAACAGGAGTAATGTGGTCCCTTTTCCTAACTCTGGTAGGAGGTAGGCGGTCCTTCAAATTGATTTTATGTGGGCGTTAAAGGATAAATCCTGATCAAATATAACACCAAGATTCCTTACGGTCTCACTGGAGGCCAAATTAATGCCATCCATAGTTAGTATGTCTTTAGATAATTTGTTTCGTAGATTCTTCGGGCCAAGTACAATAACTTCAGTTTTGGTCGTGTTTAACATCAAAAAGTTTAAGGTCATCCACGTTTTTAAGTCCTTAAGGCAGTCTTGAATTTTATTTAGATGATTAATTTCATCAGGCTTGATTGATAAATATAGTTGAGTATCATCCGCATAACAATGAAAGTTTACAGAATGATTCCTTATAATATTGCCTAACGGAAGCATATATAATGTGAACAAAATAGGTCCGAGCACTGAGCCCTGTGGCACTCCATGGCTAACTTTGGTGAGATGAGAGATGAAGACCACCTGTGGGCAGTAGCCCCTGAAAAATAAACTCCTGGCAGCGCTGTAATGCTCTAACATGGTCCGTACTTATAATGCATAGTGTAACAGTTCAACATTAACACACTTAATCTGCTCCTTTATAACCCACATGATCCTGAGCCGGGACAGGTCCAAAGCTAAATGGTGACGAGCTGCTCTTCACATCCAGTGTGAAATCACAAGTCAAAAAGGCTTGATTGTGACAATAACAGAAACGGTTTCGTAGTTGTTTTAACCCGAACCACAATGCTTTTTAAAAACCTAACCAAGTCCTTTTGATGTCGAAACAGGTTCCGCAGTTATTGTTCGTGTTGCTTAACACCAAATAACTTATAAAATATGCCAACCTTTGTAAAAGGATTTGTTGCAATGTTAGTCAGAAAAGGGTAATGGTCGTAACTCTAGCCAAAATCAACCAAACAGCTAAGGAATTGCTTCACAGCCGATATTAGCTGACCAAAACGTTCTGCCCCTAAAGAAGAAACCTTTTAATGAACATGTGTGTCTCGTGTGTTGGTTTGATAGTGATCTGTGCATGTCTCTGTTATTCTATTGTTTACGGTTCTGAGTTTTCCAAGTTGCTGATGGTTTCTTCTGGATTCTGATTTAAGTTATTCAAAACACCTTAACATTTGAACAACTTTGATTTCATCTGCAGCAGGAGCTAGTCCGTAGCGTGCCTGCAGTGTTTGACCATTGTGGCTCAGGGTTTGGTTTAAAGGACAGACAATGGTAGCTTGTATAAAACCACACCCAGAAAACAACGTCAATCATTCAATGACAGCCAGCCAAATGCTTTACTGGCAAAGAACAATGAGTATTTGGCATTTGATTTGAGTCTGATAGTCAGATCACTTTCTCAGATGATCCACGCAGGTTTAATGCAGCTTTAAAATGAATTAACTAACAACTGTAAGTAAAAGGCTTCACTTTCTGTGCTGATAAAGGAATGGAAGAAGATTGTAATGTCATATTTCAGGATCGCAGCACACGACTGTACAAGCACAACGCACAAAGAAACAGGTTTACGCAAGTATTTCCTGCAATTTGATTCAAGACAGGGAAGTCTGCTGAGTAAAAACAGACCTTTAGCAGAATGTGATTCCTGCCCTGACTTTTACCCCATGGTGCTAATGCCACGTTGCTACATGCCAGCAACTATGATACACATGAACAACACTGTTACAATACAACACCTAGATCATTTGAGAGCTTAAAGTTGTGTCAGCAAATACCTCTGCATTGTGTCTCTAATCCCACTACATCATCACTCCGGAGAGACAACGCGTATTGGTATCGACATTACATGAATGTCCTTCCTTTGTTCTGTTCAAAAACAACAAAGTAACATTTCAACACCCTGCTCTTTACATTCTGAATAAGGTCATCTTATTGTAATTGATTCAATAACGGCATATACATAATAGTACAGAGACATTTATTCACAGTTACATATGCTGCATGTTTTCTTAAGCAATTCCCAACTGACGTCTGCATTAATCTCTTGATTTATTAATTTCACTGGCGCAAAATCTGATTTGTGTACTGCAACTGCGTCCCTTTCAAGCAGTTATAACTTTAATAGAAGCAGGGTCGCTGCAGGTGTGAATAATTGCATGACTAATGGACTCTGTGGATCCAGCACATCAATGTTAACTCACTGCACCTGTGCTGCTCCTGCTATCACATGTTAAAGATCTGCCCTGAAAATAGGCCAGTTGCCATTTTAAAGGCAAAATTAGAAGTATTTCATCACTAATTCCTCCGAATGTAAATGTGGAGCTTTGGAAATGATAGAAAATGTGTATGGTGAACACACACCTGTACAATCATCATTAACGTTTGAAGAATGTGTTTGGCATTAACTCAAATTGATGGATTACATGGGGAGTTTTAGTCTGTGACCTGACATGGATTTGTTAAAACAATAGTTGCCATTGTTTTCAAAAATCCATGCAGGAAAATAAATGTTGGCATAAAGAGCCTGAAGAAAACGGGCTGTTTAACCCTCAATGAGAGAACAAATCTGACATTTGGAGATCTGTTTATTTAATTGTGAATGAATCACAAAATAAATATTTCAGAGATCAAAGTTGTACTAAGTTTAAGCTTCTCTGATACCCACTGTGGTATTTTCCATTGATAAGGTTTTAACTTAAATTTGTCCTAATTTGCACATTTTTATATTGCAAAAACACAATGGTTGAAATCAGATTGGATGAATACAGACATATTCATAGCCGCGGGAAGTCATTTTGCTCAGGGGGTGCAGCCAAAAGCCATGGGAGCCTGCCTGCAGACCTCCACTCTCAGGACAGTTCCGGTGCAGACCTCCACTCTCAGGACACCTCCACTGTCAGTACAGGAAGTGACGATTTTGACGCGGTTTTTTTCCCGCCCACCGAAGGACTCGTTTGATGGAAGTTTTCAAATCACAATGGAGACTCATCACGGAGGTGATGAGTCCGCCCACCGTGCAAATGACACCATGGAGGAATGTAACGGGAGTTGACAGGGGACTCTGCCCGCCTTTAGGCTATTTCACCCGGTTTCTGCCGGGGACATTGCCCGGTCTCGGGTGTCGCCCCACGGCCTGTGTCCAGCCCCCCCCCCACTCATCCATATATTAACGGATTTTGACAATTTGTGTTGCATTTTTCTCCTCTCCTCTCAATGATCGAATGGCAAACGCGACCCACTGTAGGATGGCCTCCGCGCCGGCCCGGCCTAGTGCCGGTGCTCTGGCGGTCGGTTCCTCCGAACTGCGGGTTCGACTCTGATGGCCGGGAGGGTGTGCTGCGTTGGGGTGGGGGACTTCCCCCACTCTGCGTGTCTCTTCCTTCCCGGGCCAACCGATATGACGCACCGTCCAGGGGTCCCACGGGTCCCGCAGCGGTGCACCCGGCAAACACGGTTGTTTCTCTAACCTTCCACTGTTGTCTAGCGGGTGTAACTAAAATACAAGATGTCGTATTTATATAAATAAATAAATATATATCTATATAGATAATAAGTGTCAGTACGATTTTATTTTGTATTTGCGTGCATTTCCTGTTCGGAAAGTGGCGCTGCGGCTGTACTGATAGTAACAACAATACAAGGTGTCCGTATATATATCTATATATATATATATATTAGAGCCGGGACTCGATTAAAAAAATTAAACTAATAAATTAGAGGCTTTGTAATTAATTAATCGAAATTAATCGCATTTTTTATTAAATATACATATTTGACCTGAGAACAGTGAGAAGCAATTTTCACATGGATTTTACTCCAAGTGGTCTACAGTCCAAGCAGTGTGAGAACAAGTTTTTAGAGAGTACTTGTCCATGGACAAGTGAGTTTGGCAATTTACTTGTCCGAATACATTTTTCACTTGTCCAGAATGGACAAAAATTGGGGCCACTGGAATCTTCTTCTTCGTCATCGTATTTTACGGTTTTTACAACACCGCTAACGTAAGTGAGCGGTAAGATTTGACTGCATCACACATAGGGTTGGGTATCGTTTGGATTTGAACGATTCCGGTTCTGCTTTTCGATTCCGGTTATTTTCGGTTCTTGATTCCGGTTCTTTGAGAGGGTAAAAATAAGTCCCATGACAAACTGGGAGAAAAATATATTTATGAAAACATTAAGTCAAATCTGTATTCCTATTTACAAATCACTTCATACTGTTTAATTTCTTACGGTTATTGAATACAATTATATAAAAATAATCTCTGCATTGTTTAGTTAGTTCTAAGTGGTGCAGTTTGAGAATGTACAAAGACTCCAGCTCATTCAAAACTCTGCAGCTAGACTACTTACGAATACCAAAAGGAGGGAACACGTTAGTCCTGTCTTAGCTACTCTACACTGGCTTCCTGTAACTTTTAGAATTGATTTGAAGGTGCTTCTCCTCATATACAAAGCTCAAAATGGACAAGGACCCAGCTACATTGCTGACTCTCTAATTAACTACACACCTGCCAGAACACTGCGATCATCAGATGCAGGTCTATTAGAGGTCACCAGCTTAAAACCTATCTCTTTACCAAAGCATTTTTACTGATTTTACACTATTATACTGCACTATTCTCTGTGATTGACATTGCACTATTTCTCTATGTTTTATTCCCCATGTTTTTATTTTTAATTATTTTATCCCACTTTATGCTTTGCTCTTGCTGCTTGTTTTACACTGATTTTATGTCTTATTTGTTACTGATGTAAAGCACTTTGAACTGCAATCCCCTGTATGAAAGGTGCTATACAAATAAAGTTATTATTATTATTATTATTATTATATTTATAGCCTATAGGCCTAGCGCTTTTCTACAACTCAAAGAGCTTGCATGTTTACACATGTCCTGCAATAGTATTGCAGCTGCCCAGCTACTCGCTGTTTGTAAAAGTAAATAAATAGTATAAATAGCATTTCAATAATGTACTTTCTATACCCTGCTTCATAAACAATACTGACATCCCTGTGCTCCTCCGAGTCTGGGGGTCCGGGGATGTGAGGACAGCGCGAGGACACAGACAGGGAGGCTGCTTCACTTCATAAAGGAAATGGCGGTCAATATTAACAACACAGGAGCTAAAACGCTTAATAACCTTCATTACGTGTTGGAGAAAGAACATAGAAAGTTTGACAAAGATGAGGCTGTTAAACAGGCAGCGGATGCGCTGTGTGTAGAAAGAGAGAGAGAGAGACGCTGAGCTGCACCGTGCAGCGATCAACTGATACGGAGCATAGAGAGAGAGAGCTGCAGTCCGCGGGGCTCGGCCTCCTGTCCTCACAACTCTTATTAATCCCGGGACCGGACAATTGTTATTTGTTCCTACTCGGAACCGAGTTTTGCTTCCCAACCCTGGCACTGTACTACACTTCCCACCCCCTCCGCCCCGCCCCCGTCTAACTGTACAGAAAGCGGCGAGATGCATTTCCTTAGGAATCGACAAGCAGAACCGAAACTAACATTTCTAAACGAACAATGGCGGACACGGACAATTTGCGAATGAGTTCTGCCTTTTGTAAACTGAATTTATCAATAATTTGTCAATAAATCGGGGCGAAAAACGTCACTTGTCCGCCGGACAAGTCAATTGAAAGATCTACTTGTCCGATATTGTAAATAACACGTCCCGGACGGTGGGATGTGTACTTTTTCGCACACTGCCAAGTGCATGACATTAAGGATTTTGGGAGATGGCCCTGTGGGCCATCTAAGCTAATTTACAGATGGCCCTGAGCCCAATAGAGAGTGCCTTGAAAAATGCACGCGGACGAAATGGCACGAAGGGTTTGGGGGGCCTCCGTCCCCCTAGAACATTTAGATTTTTGCAGGTCTTAGATGCTGTCTGGTGCATTCTCTAGACTGAATTATAAGATGAACCACCACAATATTATATTGTACAATTTCAATTGTATTCTTCATTTCACTTGTTTGTTTGTTCTTGTTTGTGTTTGCTCGCTTGCATGCCCTGCATAGCTATAAGAAATACTTAAGTTGTTGGTCAAAACACTTTCCATCTGATGAAGGCAAATGCCTTCCCAGATGGAAAAAAGTAGAAAACATTACATTCAGTTGTAACTGCCAAAACAAACATTATTTACACTATTATGGCCCCTGTTAAAAATGTGTAATGTTAACTACTGTAAGTTGGTCGAACGAATGCCTCCTCATCCGGAAGCTGACCGAGCAGACCCGAGCAGCAGTCGAGAGGAGCCGAGCGCATCCGCGAAGCACACGTCAGAGTTCCCGTTAGCCGGCAAATCTAAATATCTTCGGTCAAAATAATTTCCCTTTAGAGCAATACCGCTTCAGTTGCGCCACTTATGTGACAGACAAGAGTATGTGACAGACAAGAATAGTCAACTCTAATGTCTAACACTTGATGTGGAGAAAGAGATGTCCTGTGTGGGTTGATTGTGCGTTGATCTGTTGGTAATGCCTTGGGGTTCCGGTGGGCATGTAAACAAATGCATAATGCTGCGCTATACTTTGTGGCCTCATCCAGTTGCATAGCGACACTTATTGTGTAGTTGTCTTTTAATAAGCAGGTAGTCATATCATTAGCTAGAACTAGCTGGATCTGATCGATATGGACATAAACGCGAGTGAAGTCTAATCTGACGGGAGAGAGAGATCAGCTGCTGCTGACGAGTCGAGACTCGACAGCAGCTCTGCATAACCACATGCAGTGGTGAGCGGAACAAAACACACACTTCAGGTTATCACACGTAGCTATTTTAATTACCTCTCAAACTACCTAAACGAGTTATAGATATGTTTAGTTTTACTGTCGGGTCACTCATTACTGGATCCGCGAGCTGCATGATACTGGCATAATAGATTGCCCGATCGGGCAACCAGCAGGTGAGGCTTCATTGCCCGAGCTAAATACTAGATGGCCCCGGGCCATCGGGCAGTCCTTAATGTCGAGCCCAAATCCAGTGAGCCAGGGACTTGGTTATTTTCTCAGACGTGGACTTACTTATCCTGGCCCTGAAACCAGTCATCTGGTTGAGTGTGGGTTGGGTCAGGGTGTGGTTCCTTGCACTCGGAGTCGGGCTAACGTCCACGCTAGCTGCTACATGCTTTGCATTTAGGTGATACTTTAGGCTAGATGTGCTGCGGTGATATGCAAATTATATTTTGCATAATTTGCACACAACCGTGCTCTTGTCGATGCTTCCATCCGTCCATTTTTTAAAACAAAATGTCCCATCCACGGGGCCGACCAAAGCGGTCTCATCAGCTTGTTCGTTCATGTTTGACTATTGTTCACCGTGGTTTGTTGTTGTTTGAAGTCCCATGCTGAAGTCATGAACGTTAGTTGGTGCTCCAGTATAATCGGTACGCCTGAAACTCATCCAGTGAGAAACGTTCCGCTGTGCAAAAATAAGTGCGATTAAAATGCGTTAATTTTTTTAACGCGTTAATTTTTGTGTAATTAATTAATCTTAATTAACGCGTTAAAGTCCCGGCCCTAATATATATATATATAGATATATAATAAGTGTCACGATCCGATTTTATTTTGTATTTGCGTGCATTTCCTGTTTGGAAAGTGGCACTGTGCTGATAGTGGTGATTTTATTTTGGAATTCTTAGCGTGCACTTCCTGTCCTGAGAGTGGAGTTGTCCTGAGAGTGGAGGTCTGCACCGGAACTGTCCTGAGAGTGGAGGTCTGCAGGCAGACCCCTCTCCCAAAAGTGGGGAGGGAGCTGCATACGAGCGTCAGCGATACGAGCCGCATACATTCTTTGTTAAAGGCGAGACATGGCAGGCAAAAACATCGTTTTTCATGCACTGGTTAATTTTGAGATGTTGTGCTATTTTGATTTGTTTTCTTTCAGGCTTTTGGAAGGCAAACGTACAAAATACACATTTAAGTGTTCATTTTACTATAGTTTGTCTATTTTCATCTGTATATTTCTCCTAAATTCACCAAAAGTTAGCATTCTAACGTAAAATAAAGTACCGTGACCTAGGGCTGTGCGATTATGGCAAAAATCATAATCACGATTATTTGGGTCAATAATTGATATCACGATTATTTTGACGATTATTCATTGACCATTTATTGAACTTTAAAACAAATAATATTTGACCAATAAACAAGAACAACAAATATGTTGGAGCGCTCTTCCAAAACCATACTAAACATATATTATTAATATGATAAATAAAAATAAATTAGACCAAAATAAATTAAATCAAATATGTTGCAGTGCACTGTCACAACCTTCTGAAAACTCCTTAACATATAGCCAACATTTTGGTAAAACATATTCAACATATTCCACTCAGTTAAACGTTGAAGGCTGGCCAACCGTCATGGTCCAGAAGTAACAGGAAATAAATGTTGAACTACAATTTAAGACCAAATTAAAATGTTTAGGCCACCATGGCAAATGCTGGTAGGGCTGCTCATGTCATCTCTTAAAGATTTTTTGCCAGAAACACCAGCCTGTTTACATGGTCTGGTTTCAGAGATGAGCGCAGGCAGGTGACAAGCCACCTGTACTGAAGACCCTCAGCCACGCCCCGACACATGGGGTGACGCCGGCCAATCACAAAGCTTTGATGCGTTCAAGTGCATTATTCTGGCACAGGAAGATTATGTTACAGGACATTAACGATAAAACTGAATATTGTTGTTCTATTTTTGGACACATCTCGCGATCGACTGGTTGGGCACCCCTCGGCTAGACCATAGGTATGTTGTGGTAGCAAAGTAGTCAGCTGAAGCCACATCTCTCTCAACTTCCCCACGGCATTTGTCATATAGTGCAGGCAGCGCAGACCTGCTGAAATAATACCGAGACGGCATCGCGTAACGCTTGTCCAACGTGTTGACAAGTTGCTTAAAGCCCTGGTTGCTAACAGTGCTAACTGGACACATATCTTTAGCGATGTGAAATGTAATGGTTAAGTACTTGCAAATAGTGGAAATAGTTTTACCCTTCTTTTAAACGAGTTGCTGCTCTTGTTCTGACATCTTCGCTCGCGCTGAACACTCACAACACATGTCACTCCCAGGTGGCCGAGTGGGCTTTTAGGGAGGGGCGAAAGCGCACCCAGCAAAATAATCGTATTTTGTCAATTATGCTGTTTTCATAATCGTCGCAAGCCATAATCGTAATCGCGATTAAAATACGATTAATTGCACAGCCCTACCGTGACCGCTGTTTGCACAATATCATAGTTGGAAAAGCTCCGTCTCTCCTGCACAATCTCATCGGATCCAAATATGGTCATTTCCTTTGTATCAGCAACCAATCGTGAAAGCACAAAGGGGTCTTAAACCAATAAACTAAATCTCATTGGCTGGTGTCAATTTCTGACAACGTGATTCGTTCAGATGCGTCACGTGGTGTGCTAAAACACTTCCTGGTTAGCTTTCCGCTAGAACGGCGAAAAAAACGTTCACAGAGAAGACAACAATTGTCACTTGCACGAAGCAAAGTTATACAAAAAACAAATGACCCGAACATGAAAAATATGGAATGCCATTTAAGCCAAAATTAAATAAATACATACATATATATATAAATATGCCTATGAAATAAATTCTGAAATAAATAAATGAGGCAATAAATATGTATACATGTACATTTAAATACACATTTATTTATTTCAAGAGACTTTTATTTCATAATGACACATTTATTTATTTCAAGAGACTTTTATTTCATAATGACACATTTATTTATTTCAAGAGACTTTTATTTCATAATGACACATTTATTTATTTCAAGAGACTCGTATTTCATAATGACGCATTTATTTATTTCAGGTGACTTGTATTTCATGATGAGACCATAGGATGAGACATTTCCATTCCTTATATGCAAATGAACGGGGCATGGTTAGCTCACAGATCCAGACCAAAGCAACAGCACCACAACACTGACTCAATAGCTTTTGTTTCACACTCCAGTACTCTTAAGTGGTTTGCAAACTGCCAATAAAACAAACCGGTTCAAGAACCATTCTTGTGCTTAACTGGTTCTTCTCTGGTCTTATCTGGTCCGCCCAATTCTGCTCTTCTGAGAGCAACCGCTCTGACAGCTCTCTCTAGTCTCTACTGGGAAACAGCTAAAAGTCCTTCTGGAGGTAAGCAACGCTACACAATTACACCCAGTCTGAGAGTAAAAGATTTCTCGAAGGTTCATTTTGCTTTCTTACAACGTTAAGTTAATGTTAACGTAACCTTAAGTTTGCTAGGAGGCTATTGTTACGAGCTAGCTGTCTTAGCTAACAACAGTTAGCAGCTAACGTTTTCTGCAGTTTGTGTTGCCCCTGAAAAACGTGATGTAGTTATTTAATTGTATGTTAAATTAACGTTATTTTACAAGTTGAGAGAGTTAAGTTGTGTTTAAAATCGTCAATGTAATGCACGTTAGAGGTTTTTAGTTGGACATGAAGTTAGCTAACGTTAGCTAACTACCAGCATGTTAAGCTGTACTTTCTGTGGCAGCTAGCTTAATACAAAGAGGGGTTTTGTGCTTCATTGCAAACTATTCTTTGTTAATCTACCTGAAACTGTAGGGACAGTTTGTTTCCACTCAACTATACAGACCATTGTTGAGGAGATGCAAAACATACTGTACATGAGTTGGGTCCAACATATACCTTGAGTAATGTTACTTTGCTGCTATAAATGAAACATCATTATCAGATGAGGACATCACCAAAGTGTGTGAGCCTGTCAGGGGATTTGATCTGTTCTCTGCATGTCCTAAACACTGCTCTGGTATTACTTATCTTGTAAAATGTAAGTCTCGCTCTTGTCATCGTTCAGGCTTTGCATTTGAACTCCTATGACTGGTTGCGGACTTGAAGGGAACGCCTTCCTGGCCTTCCTGACATCCAGGAAAAAGGTGAGATTCTAATACATTTGAATGCCAAATGCAAGTTATTGTTTTTAACTTTTTAAATATGATTGTTTGGGGCATTTCAGTTTTATTGGACAGAGGCAGTAGATATCTACTGGAAACAGTGGAGAGGGAGGAGATGATATGCAGCAAAAGGCCCAGCCGGATGGTAGCTGCTCCGTGTGGAACGTGTCCTATCAGGTAAAGCACTTTGCTACCCAGTTATTTGTGGTATTGAGTTTGAATTTAGCCTTTGGAATGTAATTTCCAACAGTGCATTGTAAAGACTGAAAGATGTAAAGCTTCACATGATTTCGTCTTTTACGTAAGAAGATGTTTGTCCTCCTGTCTTCTCTTATTTCCTTATCTTTCTTTCAGGTGTAACATCTACCAATGGTTGTACATGACAGATACCTCCTCCACCTCTTTGCTGTCTTACTAGTAAATCCTTCTGATCAGGTCCTTTCCTAAATAGTGGTAAGTTTTACAGTTCAGTGTACGTTAATTTAGCAACTTAATGCTTTACCGCTGTTGAATAAATCCTATATTGCTAGTCATTTTATTAAAACTACGATTTGTAACTTTTTGATTCCAATTCCAATAATCTTTTTGTTATAATTGTAAAACATATCTTAACATCCATCAGCAATCAATACAACAAATCATCCAACACTAAATAGAAGAAATCAGGACCTATTTATTTGTATACAGCAGCATGTTTTGGGACTGCTCATTGATGTCATCAAGAGCCATTGAGTCTACCTTTTGTAGTCGGCCTCTTAGAATGTTTATCATTTCTTTGTCTCTTAACATTCCTATAATTAGTTTTTTTATTGTTTTGTTCTTTATTTTTGTTGTGAGAATCACTTTGCAATTATTGTGTAAGTGCTATATAAATAGTTATACTAATAATATTGTTGTTACCATCATTACTATTATTAATAATGTCTTCTGTGTTTTCTTTATTTATCGCTGCAGAAAGGATCCTGCCCGCCCACATCAAACACCTGATCAAGAGCTTGTGAACCTCACTGCTGCGGACGCCTGTGTGATATTCCACTCTGACTGGAACCCTCAAAATGACCTGCAGGTACGATATATATATCTGCTCTGTCTGTCCTAAAGATAGTTCAATAGGGCTACAACAACAACAGTCTTTCCGTTTATTCCCTCGGTTCTTTAAGTGTATATTATTTTCCCATTTAATGCTTAAAAACGTTGAACAGCAGCTGCACATGATGCTCTTTTGACCCCTCTTTTAATTTTTTATTTCATGCTCAAGCTCGGTGTCATCGTTTTGGCCAGCCAAATCACTAGATCTGATCACTAGAAACTATGAGAGGGAAATGCTGGATAAAGCTAGTCTGAAGCTCGGGCTGGACCGTGCCGTCCTGCAGAGCATGAGTGGGAACAACAACGGGGTGAGAAAAAGAAAATCTGTCATTTTTCTAGATGCCAAGTCATTTTTGGGTCAGTCGCTGTTGCAGTACGCTTAGTTTATTTTCAAAAAGAGTTTTCTAAATCCACAAATGTCTCTCTGCATCGCCTTTAGCCGGTCCAGCAGTTCTCCAAGAAGGAGATCGAGGACCTGCTGAGGAAAGGAGCCTACGCCGCCATCATGGACGAGAACGACGAAGGCAATCACTTCTGCTAGGAGGACATCGACCAGATCCTGCAGCGAAGAGCCACCATCATCACCATGTATGTTCTTAGCACCACTAGCGCTTTGTGAGACACCAAGTATTTGGTGATTTGAAATGTAATATTGATGATGTAATAATTAAAACTAGGGATGGGTACCGAGCCCCAGTATTAACGGGGCCCCGGGGCTGAATTATTAAAGACCGTGGTACCGTTAACGTCATCGATCTTTTTATCGGTACTGGAGACATTTCAAAAATAGATGTCATATGTATTATATCTACATAAACATTATATCGCAGTCTTACTGTCGCCAACTCCGTTTCTAATATGCAATAAGACTACAAAGTGCGTCTATGATTTATTTTCGATCTTTCCAATCCAGACGAGAGATCTCTCTCCCCTGTCGGTGTGCGAGGGGGTGGGGCAGTTTACACACAGAACCTGCTACATGCATGCAACACACACACACACACACACACACGCGCGCACACACAAACACATGGCGGAGAGAACTAAGCACCCCGAGGGTAGTTATGTTACCCGTCTTGAGCATGGATGTATAATAAGAACTGGATACAGCGTCGGAGGAGGGGCCTCGTTCTTTCCTATGAGAGCTGCTCATTGGAGCATGAAGTCAAAATGGCCCAACTTTTGAGAGAGCGAAACGTCACAGATTACCCGTCATGCCTGGCTGTCAGAGCAGAAGAACCCGTTTGTGCGCTCACAGAGCATGCGCCCCTTAAGCCCCGCCCCCCGAGCACACACTCTCGGCTCACTAGAAAGAATGGAGAGAGAGAATAAATTGAGATTCGGCTTTTAGTGCATTTTACAACTTTAAGGACTTAATGATTCTTGGGCTATACAATAGTTCATACTGGGTAATTTATTTAGTTTCAATAAAATTATCCACCGATTTACAGACGTCTCTTTCCCAATGTTAGTCAATGGGAAAAAGTATTTCTGGGCCGGTCGACGTCACAGACTGATAAGGAAATTGTAGTACCGCCGTTTGGACACAACGAATATTTTCCTCAGAGTCCGGCACACTTCCTGGGGGCTTGGTCTTGAGGTGGAAAATGCTCGTTGCCAAAAGTGAAATAAGAATTTAGCATGTAAGGGCGGCAACACGAGCTATTTGTCTAAACATTTAGCAAAAGTGCACCACATTCAGACGGAGGAATGCACCTGGTTCGACTGTCTTTCTAGTAGCTCTGTAGCCCCATCCACGAGTAACGTTTCCACGTCAGGTATATATTATGTATGCTAGCAGCAACACACTGAGTTAACTCAATTATAAAAACATGGGTTAATGATTAGAGGTAACTGAGTTATTTATTTTGTTAAAGTTACAGCTATTCTGTTTGCAGTTCTATCATCACATAATTGAATACGATTTGTTAAAACATTGTTGTTTCTTATTTTCAGTTTGCTTCAAGCAGTGGCTGTACGAGAAAGACGTGAAGGACCAAGAAATGCTGGCCAGATTGGCAAAGACCGGAAGATACATAACAGAGAAGATAATGGATATTAACAAGAAAAAGAAAAAAAATGTTTATAATTTATTTGTTGCCGTTTACATTTTGAATTATATTTGTTATTTTTAAATCAAATGCATCTATTTTAGATGATATATTTATTTAGATGTAGGGTTTTTTTGTAATATTATTGTATTAAGTATAATTTATTAAATAAAAATACTGTTATGAACACTATACAATGACTTACTATCTTATCTTTCTTACAGTGCAGACACTTTTCTGCTTGCTCCTGCCTCTGCTTACTTTTTATGCTGATTTCCTATTCTTATTCTGTGAAAACTTCGAGCAGCGGCTCCTGGACATTAACTTATCACTGGGACAGTTCATCTTCGTAAATAGACGGAGGTTTTCAGCCATATTTCAACATTTTTACGACGACCTCAGTCTTACAGTAGCGTGGCCTAGCAACAGCTAAAGCCTGGTAGGCTACTGCATGCTATTTAGCTTAAGCTAGTCGGTAGGAAAATGCCTCCGTTCTCTACAGATGACTTCCACAAACGTATACAGAAGATAGCTGTGTTGGAAATGAAAATGCAACGGTTGGAAGTTAACGTGGAAGTGAATGGACTATGTTGTGGGAATGACACCACTTTACCAGTGTTGCAAAATAATGGAAAAGGGTATGCTAACTCACAGCTAGTTAGCAGCTACAAGGATTCCAAGGAACAGGAGGGCTGTGTAATGGGTAATAAATCTACAAGTGGTAGTCCTCCCTGGAACTCTCTGGGTGCAAAGCCTAAGAGTAAATCATTTCCATGGGATTTTGGAGGACGGATAACAGGCAGAGCCCAGCACTCTGAAATGCATTGTTATCACCCAGGAAGAGCGCCTCTTCAACCCCTAAACAGCAGTGGACAGCTGCTAAAGGGAGAACTACAAATCCTCCTAAACCACCAAGTGTGCCAATCCAGAACAGATACGCTCCGCTGACCGAGAGCCGGAGATCTCTTTCTGATGACCTGGATAACCCGTCCTCTTCACACAGCAGGGTAAGGACCAATAGCTACTAGGGGTCAGAGCCATTTAATAGAAGAGTTACGACATCTCCGTTCACTCCAATGGACCACTTTTTTACAGCAATGGCGGATCGTGGAGCCTCTCAATCGTTCCCCGGAAGTTAGCGCCAAGGCTGGCAGAGCTGTGGAGTTGCAGCATAATAGACCGTTCAAAGGTAAGAAGAAGTTTAAAGATTTATATTGCGGATATTATCAGTACATCTGATTCAAATGAACATGTGTATTAAAGGATGTCAGTGGATTATCCCTAAATTAGTAGATTTAGGGAACGTTTACAGATAACAGATTAAGCTAGCATACCGAAGCAAGTTAGCAACACACGTTGAACAGCCTTTTAATTGTACATTCCGTTCTCTTAATGTCATTTCGTCCAACATGTTGAATTAGAGAAGAGGGGCTTCTGAACGGGATTGTATGCGGGGGTGGAGGGAGTTAAATATTAGATAAATATAACTTTGGTGCGTGTAAGAGTGAGTGTTTTTAGTAGAGCCATATTGTGTCCTTGTGATTCTGTTGATTATTACCTGTCTGTATAATGTTGCAGCTCAGCTGATTTTGGATTGATGGCAAAGGGAGAGTGAAAACACAAGGTAAGTTTAATACTACTGTTTTATATAAGTAAACACCTTATCTCCCCAAGGCATTTCCCATCCAATAGGTGTGCTGTGTGTGTGTATAACCCTTTCTCCTGTCTGTTACTCCCTCTTTCAGCACAAGAACCAGAGGGGGATTCAATGGAGCCTGAATACCTGCACTGAGACCCTCACCCTGCACCCTGAGTCTCAACTCTCAGTGTTTTTCAAGCCTTTCCCTGTTTTTTTGTATTAAACAAAATATTAAGCTTTCCCAATGGTGTGGTTTTCGTTTTGTGAAAAAGTGCAAATGCAGTGTTTGTATATAATTACATCACATATTTTGTTGCTGTTGGTCGTGAAATTGCTCCAGCTGACTTGAGCCAGCCATTTTTTCCTCCGCTCTGTGTCAGTGGGGAAGCCGTACATTCGTACTCCTTTCTCTGAGCGATTTGAGCATCCCCAGGCAGCACAGCAAACCATGGTGGCGACTAGGAGGCAGCACAGCAAACCATGGTGGCGACTAGGAGGCAGCACAGCAAACCAGGACAACACGGAGGAAAAGGCACCGACAAACTGCATGATATGCTATTCAATGTTTATTGAATTCCATGTATTTGCAATGGATGTTCCTAAAACAACACATTTAACATCATCATATGCTGCTAGTCCTGCTGCTGCTGCTGCTGCTGCTGCTGCTGCTGCTGCTGCTAGTCCTTTGATAGTCACCTGTCGGTCTCCTGTCCTTTCTGAAAGCCATTATGATGACATTAGTCATTTAGATAACTTGTGTCCTCTGTTACCAGGGGATTACTGAAACTACCATGGATTTAAGAAAATGGTAGAAATGAATCCAATCTGAATTTTAAAGCATTACTTTAGATCCCCTCCCTCTAAATGTATCAATAAACATTAGAAAGTGATGCTCCTGACTACCATACAAGTTTAAGAAGATAATATTGGTTTGAAAGAATTCAAAGCTATAAATAAACAGCAACAGGCTCTTTAACCAAGGCACTGTTAGCCTAACATGTAAACTAGTTGTTCACACTAATCCTAATATTATCACTTAATATTAGCAAATTCGATTTTATTTTTAAAAACATATTGATGTAAATACATACACATATCGATTTGTTGTATACATATTGCAAATCAAAACCTTTATTCACTAATAATTACCAAAAATCGTAGTTCTATCTCCTGTTATCAATGCATTCACATTGCCCGCCATGAATTTCCGGGGAACGATCCTCGTCTACATGAACCACGTGACGATAACCGTTTTTGGACTTCCGTTGTCGTAACTCTTCTATCTATATGGCGCTGCTAGGGGTGTAACGGTACACGTACCCGTACCGAAATTATTCGGTACGGGCCCTTCGGTTCGGTACACGTGTGTACCGAACGAATATAACGTTAAACGTAAAAAATTGAGAACGTGAACAACTTCTTGGAAGTAATCTCAGGTGCTGCGTCGCAGCATTCAGAGTAATTTGCTCCCATTGTGTTCAACGCGTCATAGAGCGAGCAAGTCATTTCATTGGACGAGCTGGTCAGAGGGATGCGTTCAAATGTAGTCAGTAATTTGAGGAACTGTCGAAATGGCGAACGCAGATAAAGTTGAGTTCGAAAATCCTCCAGCATCATTGAAGTCTCCGGTTTGGGAACATTTTGGTTTCGCAGTTACGTACAAGGATGACGGACAAAGACAGGTGGACCGAACCAAAGCTGTTTGTCGGCATTGTTCAACTAACATTGGTTACGCGGCTGGCAATACATCAAACGTGCACACTCATTTGAAAAGGCATCACCCGAATGTGAATATCACCGGTACCAAAAGACTGAAGTGCAAACCCAACTCCCACTAGCATTTAAGCCTCCACCAAAAACTTCAGACCGAGCCAAAGCTATTACAAACGGCAAATATCCTTATGTTGCCATGTTAGCAAAGCGCTACCTGGCTGTATCTGCTACTACCTCTGTCCCTAGCGAGAGGGTGTTCTCCACGGCAGGAGACATTGTTAGTGCCAGCTGATCTGCCCTTTCGGCAAGCAATGTGGACAAGTTCATCTTTCTTTAAAAAAACATGAAATGTCAAGCAAGTCCTAATGTCAAACTGGCTGTTTAGGTACTAGTACAGTACAGTACAAATACAGATTATTTCAGTTCATCGAAAAGCTGCACCTTAATGTTTATTTTATTATATTTTCTATTTATTTGAGTGAATATTCATAGTTTAATAATAATTAAAAACCCAAAACTAATATTTTATGTTTTGTGAGTACTAGTACAGTAAAGTTCAAATACAGATTATTTCAGTTCATCGAAATGCTGCACCTTAATGTTTATTTTATTATATTTTGTATTTATTTGAGTGAATACATTATTCACAGTTTAATAATAATTTTAAAAAAATGTTATGTTTTGTGATAATTTTTTCTGCTGTACCGAAAACGTACCGAACCGAACCGTGACCTAAAAACCGAGGTACGTACCGAACCGAAATGTTTGTGAACCTTTTTTGTTACACCCCTAATAGCTACTCCAAAAGTAAAAGGCTAGAGGGAAAGCTAACGACTGGGCCTGAAACTCTGATTGTGGGTGACTCTGCTGTAAGAGATGTAAAAGGTCTGTGTAGTAAGAACAACACCAAAGTACTCTGTTTTCCCAAGGATACGGTCTCTGACTTGGCTGAGAAGATCCTGCATATTGGGGCTGAACATCCGACTGTGAAGAATGTGGTTCTGCACATTGGAACAAATGATGTTGTGAAACAAGAGTCAGAAGTGCTGAAAGAAGACTTTAAATGTTTGTTGGAAACTGTCAGCTCTCTAAATGCAGAGGTGTTCCATCAGTGGCCCTCTACCGCCAGTCAGAAGAGGAGTGGAGAGATTCAGCAGATTGTTAGCACTGAACATCTGGCTTTCAACTGCATGTATTTACCATTCTGTCCATTTTATTGACAATTTTAACTTTTTCTGGGACCGCAGACATCTTTTCAAGGCAAATCGAGTTTGCCTGAACAAGTCAGGAGTAGGGTTGGGTACCGAGAACCGGTTCGGAACCGGTTCCAACATTTCGATTCCAACGGCATCATTTAGAAATGTGAATTTCGGTTCCGCTTTTCGATGCCTGAGGAAATGTTTCTCTATGTAGCGTTGTACCTACACTTCCTACAGTGTAACCTGAGACCAGGGCCGGCCCGTCGCACTGGCGTTATAGATGTTCGCCTAGGGCGCCAGATCTGTGGAGGCGCTGCGCTGACAGCTCTGGGAGGGAAAACAAATGTTTTGACCGTTGGTGCTCATCCTAATTTTGGCCTTGATGTAACAACATTCATAATTAAGTAAATGTAACACCCTTTTCACCCCGGTTACACGTTTCATTCGCCCTGTACGATGGGCGCTGCAAGTGATGAAAATGGGGGATGTTGGCTTATCTGGCACCCGCAGCTCACAGCCAAAGTGCGAGTGAGCGAGGGAGAAAGGGAGGGTGCACTGGAACCGGCGCTGTTGTTATTAGCATCTGGTGCTAGATGCTCTAACGGAAGAAGAAGATGTTTCTACAATGATGTGGAGGGAGAGTCCTCTCCAGTCAGACTGAGAGGCTGATAACTACAGCTCAGTGAGGTAAAGGACTCAGTGAGGTAAAGTGTTTAGATAGTTCACTTTAGTCGAAGTTATCTCAGTGGGTCTCAAACGGTTTGATCATAATTTATGTAAACACATATTTCCAAGGCACTCCTTTATAATTATTGGGATAAAACAGGTTTGAAATCATTCCAATGTAAACTATAGGACAGTAAACCAGACATATTGTTTTAAACTGGAGAGATAAAAAAATATGCATAAATAAAATAGTAAAATAAGATATGAATGAACAACAAAAATAAAATACGTTACATGTATTTGTTATTGGCTATGGTTATGTTCACATACTTATTTAATTATTCAAATGTAATGTTTATGTACCCCCTAGATCTAGTCTCTAGTAGGGGTGTAACGGTACACGTACCCGTACCGAAATTATTCGGTACGGGCCCTTCGGTTCGGTACACGTGTGTACCGAAGTGTACCGAACGAATATAACGTTAAACGTAAAAAATTGAGAACGTGAACAACTTCTTGGAAGTAATCTCAGGTGCTGCGTCGCAGCATTCAGAGTAATTTGCTCCCATTGTGTTCAACGCATCATAGAGCGAGCAAGTCATTTCATTGGATGAGAGGGCATGCTATGAGAGCTGGTCAGAGGGATGCGTTCAAATTTAGTCAGTAATTTGAGGAACTGTCGAAAATTAATGGCGAACACAGATAAAGTTGAGCTCGAAAATCCTCCAGCATCATTGAAGTCTCCGGTTTGGGAACATTTTGTTTCGCAGTTACATACAAGGATGACGGACAAAGACAGGTGGACCGACCCAAAGCTGTTTGTCGGCATTGTTCAACTAAAATTGGTTACGCGGCTGGCAATACATCAAACTTGCACACTCATTTGAAAAGGCATCACCCGAACGTGAATATCACCGGTACCAAAAGACTGAAGTGCAAACCCAACTCCCACTAGCATGTAAGCCTCCACCACTCGCAAAAACTTCAGACCGAGCCAAAGCTATTACAAACGGCAAATATCCTTATGTTGCCATGTTAGCAAAGCGCTACCTGGCTGTATCTGCTACCTCTGTCCCTAGCGAGAGGGTGTTCTCCACAGCAGGAGACATTAGTGCCAACAGATCTGCCCTTTCGGCAAGCAATGTGGAAAAGTTCATCTTTCTTTCAAACAACATGAAAATACAATGACAAGCAAGTCCTAATGTCAAACTGGCTGCTTAGGTACTAGTACAGTACAGTTCAAATACAGATTATTTCAGTTCATCGAAAAGCTGCACCTTAATGTTCATTTGATTATATTTTGTATTTATTTGAGTGAATATTCACAGTTTAATAATAATTAAAAACCCAAAACTAATAGTTTATGTTTTGTGAGTACTAGTACAGTACAGTTCAAATACAGATTATTTCAGTTCATCGAAAAGCTGCACCTTAATGTTCATTTGATTATATTTTGTATTTATTTGAGTGAATATTCACAGTTTAATAATAATTAAAAACCCAAAACTAATAGTTTATGTTTTGTGAGTACTTGTACAGTAAAGTTCAAATACAGATTATTTCAGTTCATCGAAATGCTGCACCTTAATGTTTATTTTATTATATTTTGTATTTATTTGAGTGAATACATTACTCACAGTTTAATAATAATAAAAAAATATATATATATGTTTTGTTTTGTGAAAAAAAATTCTGCTGTACCGAAAACGTACCGAACCGAACCGTGACCAAAAAACCGAGGTACGTACCGAACCGAAATGTTTGTGAACCGTTACACCCCTAGTCTCTAGTAATTCTGCTTAAAGTGCACTAGATTGAAGCATTTTGCTTTAAAATGTTCAAACATTTCTTCCTGGTATGCCTGAGAAAGCAGATATGCTTGTTTTTCTCAACAAGAACTTAATCATTTTTTTTACCCTGCCCCTCAAAGAATCGGAATTGAGAACCGTTAAGAACCGGAATCGAAAAGTAGAATCGGAATCGCACAATAAGGGGCACACTTTGGACTTAATTATCTCAAAGGGTCTGAATATCTCTAAGGTTGTGGTGACTGATGTTGCACTCTGACCATTCCTGTGTTTTCTTTGAGAGCTCTATTTCTGTTCACAAAAATGTTCAAAAAGAGATAACCACAAAGCGATATTTAACTGAAAATACTAGGGAAATGTTTACTCAGAATTGTTCTTCCACACTTGCTCCTGCTTACATCTCAGTAAATGAGCTAGTAGATCATTTTAATTAAAAAATTAAAATGTTATAGATGCCATTGCTCCAACTAAGGTAAAGGAAGTGTCTGGCAAGAAAATATCTCCATGGAGAAAGGCCATGACCGTGAAAACAGAAAAAAGAGAATGTTGAAAAGCGGAACGCAGGTGGCGAAAAACAAATCTCCAGGTTCACTTTGAAATCAATAAAGAGAGACTTGGCCTTTATAATTTGGAATTCAAAAACGCACGACAATCGTTCTTCTCTGACATCATTACCAAAAACAAAAACAACGCACGTGCCTTGTTTGCTACCGTCGACAGACTAACTAACCCCCCAGTGTCAGTAGCCTCTGAATTTCTATCTATTTCTACCAGGGCGTGCAATGAGTTTGCCTCCTTCTTCACTGACAAAATTCAGAAAATCAGACAAGCAGTCAGTGCCTCTGCATCAGGTACAGAAAATGTGTTGTCTCTGTGTCCACTTAACATCAAGTCAAACACCATGACACAATTCCATCAGATTAATGATAACAACTTAGAGGACATTATACAACTTCTGAAGTCCTCCTCCTGCTGCCTTGATATTATTCCAACAGGATTTTTCAAAGATGTTTTGCCTTGCATGGCCTCAGATCTACTTCAATAGTAAACAAATCTCTTCACTCAGGTATTTTTCCACAGGCCCTGAAAACTGCAGTCATTAAACCGCTCTTAAAAAAGAATAATCTAGATGCTTCAGTAATGATCAATAAAGTTGTTTTTCAACAGTTGAGTAATTTCTTGCATTTAAATGACTGTTTTGATGTGTTCTAGTCAGGCTTTCGTCCAAACCACAGCACTGAGACTGCTCTTGTAATGGGTTAGGGTTAGGGTCCACTTAAACACAGACAGTGGCAGAACTTCAGTGTTAGTATTATTAGATCTCAGTGCTGCGTTTGACACTGTTGACCACAGCATATTACTAGACCGACTGGAAAACTGGGTGGGACTTTCGGAAACAGCTCTAAATTGGTTTGAATCCTACTTAAAGGACAGAAACAACTTTGTTTCTATAGGTAAATACACATCTGAGTTGACAAATATGACATGTGGGGTACCTCAAGGCTCCATCGTGGGGCCTCTTCTCTTTAACGTCTACATGCTACCACTGGCTCAGATAATGAAAAACAACAAAATAAGTTACCATAGCTATGCAAATGACACACAAATGTACGTAACAATTTCACCAGGAGACTATGCTCCAATTCAAACACTGAGTAAGTGCATTGAACAAATCAATGACTGGATGTGTCAGAACTTTCTCCAATTAAACAAAGATAAAACTGAGGTAATGGTTTTTGGAGCCAAGGCAGAACGTATACAAGTTAGCGCTGAGATTCTGTCTGCAATGTTCAAAACAACAGATAAAGCCAGACATCTAGGTGTAGTCATGGACTCTGACCTGAGTTTCAGCAGTCACATTAAAACAGTTACTAAATCAGCCTACTATCACCTAAAGAACATATCTAGGATTAAAAGACTAATGTCACAGCGGGATTTGGAAAAACTTGTCCATGCTTTTATCTTCAGTAGACTGGACTACTGCAATGGTGTCTTCACAGGTCTCACTAAAAAATCTATTAGAAAGCTGCAGCTGATTCAGAATGCCGCTGCTCGAGTCCTCACTAACATTAAAGGAATGGTATGCTCATGACACTCATTTTTTAAAAATTATCATCCGATAAAACAGACCAGTCTCTGCCAGTCTCTCTTTTTTTTGTTTTAATCCGATGACATTATCAGTGATTTTAAACTGATTATATACCGAAATAACATCAACACTGTGGGCGCCGCCATTTCCCGGACGTGACGTAATCCATGCGTTTGGTTTTCGAAGACACGTTGATCTCCATGTTATTTACTGTAGTTTCTCTCTTCAAATATGCCTCACTGTATCGCGAAATATTGCCATAATTCGGATAGGAACAATCCACGGAATGCTCGGTTCCATCTGTTGCCAAAAGGTAAGCATAAGAAGTACATTCGGAGGCAGTGGCTAGCGAAATGTGGCCGGCCCGAACCGAGAGATTTACAGGCTCATGTATGCAGCGAACATTTCACATTTCCGGACGACTACTCTGAGAGTATGATCAAACATAACATGGGATTTAAAGAACAACCATTACTCAATGGAGATGCAGTACCATCGGTCTTTCTGGTGTCATCACCGACCAGGACACCAGTTCGGCCAGTTGAGAAATCGCCCTCTGCAAGTGTGAAGCGACGGAGGAGCAGAAGTAGTGCTCGGAGTAAGAATAAGGTATGTTATAGCGCATTTCCATTGCAGCGGCTAGCCCCGTTTTAACGTCCAGGCCAGGACAGTTTTTGGTGGCCTTTCCATATAGCGTAGTACCGGCTAGTGTGTATTTTACCCCAGTTTTTTCCGGCCCCATAAAATCGTGATTCTATGGCCAGGGACAACGAAGCTGAGTATGCTAAACTAGAGAGGGAATCGCTAGCAAGGGTGGTACTACATGCATACATATAGTATCTTATATCATCTTCCCATTATACACACATGCATTTCCAAACATTTGGACTACCTATGTTGCAAATGTATTATCTTTTCAATTTACACACGGCATCTATTGCACGTCTGTCCGTCCTGGGAGAGGGATCCCTCCTCTGTTGCTCTCCCTGAGGTTTCTCCCATGTTCCCTTTAAACTGTGGGTTTTCTTCGGAAGTTTTTCCTTGTACGATGTGAGGGTCTTAGGACAGAGGGTGTCGTATTGTCATACTGATATGTATGGATGAATTCCCCCATCCAATCTCTTCACATTGGTCAAAACTTGTTCCTCTGCTGACGAGTCCGAACTGAAATACTCCACCATATTTCCATGTGTTGACAAAGTGAACGCATGGATGACGTCACGACCATCACGTGACTACTGAAAATGGCAAACATGGCGGCGGCCAGACGGAATATACAGGTCTTGATAAAAAAGAGCTATAAAATCATTATTTACCGGGGAATATCGCTAATTTATTCAGGGTATGGTTTAAACATAACGTTTCACTAAATACTGAAGTTTTGATTAATTATCTAATGAGTGGACCATTCCTCTAAGAAAGTGGATCACATCACTCCTGTTCTGAAGTCTTTACACTGGCTTCCTGTGTGTCAAAAAATAGATTTCAAAGCACTGAATGGTTTAGGCCCAAAATACATTTCTGACCTCCTGCTAAATTATGAACCATCCAGATCTCTCAGGTCTTCAGGGACTGGTCAGCTTTATGTCCCCAGAGTCAGAACTAAACATGGTAAAGCAGCATTCAGTTATTATGCTCCAAATATCTGGAACAAACTCCCAGAAACCTGCAGGTCCGCTGCAACTCTTACTACTTTTAAATCCAGGCTGAAGACTTTTCTATTTGTCGCTGCTTTTAATTGAACTATTCATATCTTAGACTGCACTGTAACTTTTATCCATGTATTTTTTCTTTTTATGTTTATTTTATTAGCTTTTATTTTTAATGACTGATTTTAAATGCCATTTTCTTAATGTCTTTCGTTTTTTTTGTAAAGCACTTTGAATTGCCTTGTGTTGAAAAGTGCTATATAAATAAACTTGCCTTGCCTTGCCTTTATTTTGATAGTTACCAGAATACATTGTATATTTAATACTAACATAAGCTGGTGATAGATAAATGCTGGTCTGCTGGTATGCCAGCAGACAAATATTTATAAAGAAAGAAACAGAAGGGAGGAAATGATGATGGCTCGACTCAGAATAAATCACACAGCATTGAATGGTACGTTGCATGTCATGGGAAAAAGTAACAGTGACAAGTGTTGGAACTGTGGAGTTAAAGAAAATGTGGAACATCTATAAAGCTGAAAGAGAAAAACTAAAGGATAACGTTTTTGGAGGCAGAGAGGGAATGGAGTGTGGTTGGTATTTTGGGAACAAAAGAAGAGGGAGAAAGAGCTACCAGAAAGGCACTGTTTACCTTTAGTGAAACTGGGGTAGGTAAAATTATCTAACATTAGGTCAGGAAAGATCATAGATTGTTGTTTTGTTTTATTTATTATGTTTTTTATTTATTTATTTTTGGATTAGATCATAGATACGTCCATGAGTTAAGAGATGGAATGATATGATGATTCACACTCATGTACAGTAGGTGGTGTTATGCACCTTAACCTGTTAAACACCGAGTCTGTTTTTCAGGTTTCAGGCTCGAAAATGACATTCCCAGAACAAATGACTATAACTTCACTTCTAAAAGGTTTATATGAATAATTGTTGTTGTCAAAGCAAGGTTACATATGTGAGTTGGATGTAGAAGTGTCAGAATCAATATAGATTTGTCTGTGTTAGAGTAAATTCAGATGGAACATAGCCATCCATCCATCCATCCATCTTCTCCCGCTTATCCGTGGTCGGGTCGCGGGGGTAGCAGTTCCAGCAGAGAGCCCCAAACTTTCTTTTCCCTGGCGACATCAACCAGCTCTGACTGGGGGATCCCAAGGCGCTCCCAGGCCAGCGAAGAGATATAATCCCTCCACCTGGTCCTAGGTCTACCCCTTGGTCTCTTCCCAGCTGGACGTGCCTGGAACACCTCCCTAGGGAGGCGCCCAGGTGGCATCCTAACTAGGTGCCCGAACCACCTCAACTGGCTTCTTTCGACGCGAAGGAGGAGCGGCTCAACTCCGAGTCCCTCCCTGATGACCGAACTTCTCACCTTATCTCTAAGGGAGACACCAGCCACCCGGCGGAGGAAACCCATCTCGGCCGCTTGTATCCGCGATCTCGTTCTTTCGGTCATGACCCATCCTTCATGACCATAGGTGAGGGTAGGAACGAAAATGGCCCGGTAGACAGAGAGCTTTGCCTTCTGACTCAGCTCCCTTTTCGTCACAACGGTGCGGTAAAGCGACTGCAATACCGCTCCCGCTGCTCCGATTCTCCGGCCCATCTCACGCTCCATTGTTCCCTCACTCGAGAACAAGACCCCGAGATACTTGAACTCCTTCACTTGGGGTAAGGACTCATTCCCTACTTGGAGTGGACAGTCCATCGGTTTCCTGCTGAGAACCATGGCCTCAGATTTGGAGGTGCTGATCCTCATCCCAGCCGCTTCACACTCGGTTGCGAACCGATCCAGTGAGTGCTGAAGGTCGCAGACCGATGAAGCCATCAGAACCACATCATCTGCAAAAAGCAGTGGTGCAATCCTTACTCCACCGAACTGCAGACCCCCCCCCCCACGACTACGCCTCGAAATCCGATCCATGTATATTACAAACAGGATTGGTGACAAAGCGCAGCCCTGGCGGAGGCCAACCCTCACCGGAAATGGGTCCGACTTACTGCCGAGGACCCGGACACAGCTCTCGCTTTGGGAGTACAGAGATTGGATGGCCCTGAGTAGAGACCCCCTCACCCCATACTCCCGCAGCACCTCCCACAGTAACTCCCTGGGAACCCGGTCATACGCCTTCTCCAAGTCTACAAAACACATGTAGACCGGATAAGCGTACTCCCAGGCCCCCTCCAGGATCCTTGCGAGAGTAAAAAGCTGATCCGTCGTTCCACGACCAGGACGGAATCCGCATTGTTCCTCCTCAATCTGAGGTTCGACAATCGGCCTGACCCTCCTTTCAAGTACCTTGGAGTAAACTTTCCCGGGGAGGCTGAGTAGTGTGATGCCTCTGTAATTGGCACACACCCTCTGATCCCCCTTTTTGAAAAGGGGGACCACCACCCCGGTCTGCCACTCCTTCGGCACTGTTTCCGACTTCCACGCAACGTTGATGAGACGTGTCAACCATGACAGTCCCTCAACACCCAGAGCCTTCAGCATTTCCGGGCGGATCTCATCCACCCCCGGGGCTTTGCCACTGTGGAGTTGTTTAACGACCTCAGTGACCTCCCACCGGGAGATTGGTGTTGATCCCCCGTCATACTCCAGCTCTGCCTCTAACATAGAGGGCGGAGTTGTCGGGTTCAGGAGTTCCTCAAAGTGTTCCTTCCAACGCCCCAACACTCCATCAGTTGAGGTCAACAACGTCCCATCCTTACTGTACACAGCTTGGATGGTTCCCTGCTTCCCCCTCCTGAGGTGTCGGACAGTTTTCCAGAACAACTTTGGTGCCGCCCGAAAGTCCTTCTCCATGTCTTCTCCGAACTTCTCCCACACCCGCTGCTTTGCCTCGGCCACGGATGAGGCTGCTGCCCTTCGGGCCTGTCGGTACCTTGCAACTGCCTCAGGAGTCCCCCGGGATAACAAATCCCTGAAGGCCTCCTTCTTCAGTCGGACGGCTTCCCTGACCACCGGTGTCCACCAGGAGGTTCGAGGGTTACCGCCCCTTGAGGCACCTAGGACCTTGAGACCACAGCTCCCCACCGCGGCTTCGGCAATAGAGGCTTTGAACACCGACCACTCTGGTTCAATGTCCCCAACCTCCACAGGAATGCCCGAAAAGCTCCGCCGGAGGTGTGAGTTGAAGGCCTCCTGAACTTGGGCCTCCTCCAGACGTTCCCAGTTCACCCGAACTACACGTTTGGGCTTACCAGGTCTATCCAGAGGCTTCCCCCGCCACTCGACCCAACTCACCACCAGATGGTGATCAGTTGACAACTCCGCCCCTCTCTTTACCCGAGTGTCCAAAACATACGGCCTCAGGTCCGATGATACGATAACGAAATCGATCATGGACCTTCTGCCTAGGGTGCTCTGGTACCACGTACACTTATGAGCATCCTTATGTTCGAACATGGTGTTTGTTATGGCCAATCCATGACTAGCACAGAAGTCCAGTAACAAACCACCACTCCGGTTCAGATCAGGGGGGCCGTTCCTCCCAATCACGCCCCTCCAAGTGTCTCCATCATTGCCCACATGTGCGTTGAAGTCTCCCAGCAAGACTAAGGAGTCCCCTTCAGGAGCCCCATACAGGACTCTTTCCAGGGTCTCCAAGAAGGCCGAATACTCTGAACTGCTGTTGGGTGCATAAGCACACACAACAGTCAGAGTTTTGTGTATCCCCACACCCGCCCGGCGCCTCACACCTTGAGCAACTCCGGAGAAGAATAGAGTCCAACCCCTATCCAGAAGTAAGGTTCCAGAGCCGACGCTGTGCGTAGAGGTGAGCCCAACCAGATCCAACTGGTACCGCTCCACCTCCCGCACAAGCTCCGGCTCCTTCCCCCCCAGAGAGGTGACGTTCCACGTCCCCAAAGCCAGCTTCTGCCGCCCGGGTCTGGTCCGTCGAGACCCTCCGCTTTCACTGCCACCCTTCTGGCAGCGCACCCGACCCCATCGATGTTTCCCGTAGGTGGTGGGCCCGCGGGACGGAGAAGCGGAGGTGTTGCCCACGTTGCCTTTTCGGGCTGGGCCCGGCCGGGCTCCGTGGCAAGCCCGGCCACCAGACGCTCGCCGACGAGTCCTCCTTTTGGGCCTGGCTCCAGAAGGGGACCCCGGGCTTCCTCCGGGCCGGGTATCCTCACTTCTTGTTGTTTCTTTCATGAGGTCTTTTGAACCAATCTTAGTCTGGCCCCTTGCCTGAGACCAATTTGCCATGGGAGACCCTACCAGGAACACAAGGTTCCAGACAACACAGCCCCCAGGTTCATCAGGGCACACAAACCTCTCTACCACGGTAAGGTGCTGGTTCTTCAGAGAGGTGGAACATAGCAAAACAAATTAAATTCCTGTCTCCGCCTAAAGAAAACCCATTACTTATAGTGAAGACCAGTAGCGGCCGGCCCATAGGGGCGCTAGGGGCGCTGCCCCATCTCTTCCCACATACAATTTTTTTTATTTAAATTAAATTAAAAAGAAAAAATAATAATATTTTATATATTTATTTTTAATGAACAAGGTAAATATCATACAATTGGTATCAGTAAAATGTATAATCTACAATAAAATCTCGTTTAAAATGGTGTTACGATGTCTAAAGTTACTGATAAGTCACATGTTTCCTGCCTGGCCTTGCCCATGGCATTAGTTTATCATTACCGGGCGGAGCCCCCGAGCCAAACAGCAGCAACCAGCACGTTTCAAAAGTCTCAATAGTAAACTGTGCCGACGAAACATAATTTGAGCCAATCAGCGCCGTCAAATATTTTGGTCACGAGGGCGCTCACGTTGGCGCTCACGTTGGCGCCCACGTTGGCGCCCACGTTGGCGCCCACGTTGCTTACGTGCGTTGACGTGAGTTGTTTTTTAGACTCGTGAGTGACCAAGGTGACGCAGTATTTCCGTGCAAGAGCTACTCTCCAATCCTTTCGAAAGGAGAAGTTTTGGAGATAAATTGATACTTAAAGACCTTGGACCGGACCAACCCGATTTGTATATATCCCAGCAAGCTTGTGAAAAAGACAAATAGTATCAACGAGGCTTCTCACGTAGCTGGTACACCAGAAAGGGATGGCTAGCTGGATGCAAACGATGCAAACAGGTAAATGCTGTCTTTTGTTTCCCATGCTTGCTCTTCAAACAGCCGGGGACAGATACGATCTGTTCAGAAACTAGACAAAAGTTACACAAGTACAAACCACAGACTGTCTGTGTCATGGAGAATACAGTCGCTGGTTTATTTATGTCTGTAGGCCGTTGTTGTGCGTGTAGACGGTCGGAGCATATATAACGTTAGCTTAGCCAAGCTCCATTCAGAAAACAAGCATTTTAAAAGGGTTTTCGCCTGCCGTCTGTCTGCAGACTTGTCAAAGCATTAATTCATGGTTTTTACTAACCGGTATCAGTATGTTGTTACTTCAGCATCATTTAGAAACGTGTATTACAATTTAATCACGGTAAAATATGTTCATTTTGTTGTAGTTGTAGCTCCCGAGCCAGCGCGTCTTGTTTGAATGATGCGAGTAAACACAGCTGGCAGCCGCGGTGAAATCTGAGCGACTAGAGCGAAGCGAATATTCGCATCGCGTCCGGTCTGAACGCAGCATTAAAGCGAGCTCCGCGCTGCACTGGAAACGCGCCATTACATCACCAGAAGTCCTAATTTAAGGGGTCATTTCTCCCAAAAAAAAATGTTTTTACTCACTATATCAACAGCCCCACCAAAAATATTTTCCACCAGCCGCCACTGGTGAAGACCAACCTTGAATGATGGGTTAGTAGCCTAAAAGCTTTAGGAATCCAAAGTATAACATATAATAAGTACCCTGTATCAAGATTGAGGCAAAACAAGTGACATTTGACCTTTTTAGAGAGGTTTATGCAAATAAAGTCCAGGCGGAATAAGCTTTGGTCACATTTGGGCACATTTGGTTCCATCAGTGCCATTTAGTGCTGTGTACCTGGACTCACATTCAGGTTCAGGTCCGGACTCAAGTCCAGAGGTTCAGGTTCAGGTCCGGACCTGAACCCATGGCTTGTGTCAAGTTGTGTGAGTAACTAAAGTGAACTTATTGTGAGCTAATTATCAATTGAAAATAAACTCATAATCAACTCAAATTCAAACTCGTCAGGTTTATTGTGCTCCCTTCCAACTTGTGTCTACATTTCTCTACAAAGTACAAATGTAAAAAAAACACTTTTTGCCACTTAGTCTACAAATGACTTATGACAGCAACTACAGTGAACTACTACAAAGTTCAAACATTTATTTCATTTACCAAACTAAAGTAACCAAACAGTCCCTGAGCTGACTGAGCCTAAATCCCTAAAACGTTGCTGAAAGGTAGAGTGTAGAGTAGACTGTACGCATTACACTGTTACACACCTACTATACAGTATAGGCTACACTGTAGTGACTGTACAGTCAGGGTGTACTGTACTGTCTGTACACCATGTATTTTCTACAACTCTACATGTGTACATTATACAGTATACTACATACATAGTGATGTACATACTGTTAGAAATTAAAATCAATGTTGATATGGCGTAATTTTGAATTAAATACACTATTTAATTTAAATCAGTTTTATTCTGAAAAAACCGGAAGTTCACACTATTAACTTAATACTTTTATTCTGAAAATTCTTCACTTCCGGTTAGCATTAGCATGTGGTGAAATGCTAAGTTTTCAAACCGTAGAGGCTTCTCAATACTCAAATTTCCCCTCCTCGACTCCTCGGTCCTCCGGTAGTGACCCGGAAATGAATTTCAGCGCGCCATTTTGAAGGACGTCTCATTTCTCTAAATGCACACCGAGGACCGAGGATCGAGCATCGAGGAGGCTCTCTGGAGGAGCTATAACCGAGGATACACTGATGGTTCCTCCACGGCTCCTCCGCGGATGCATTTCCGGGAACGGTGGAGGCGTGACGCACGGCCGGACTTATCTCAGCCAATGACAGCTCTGCATGCATCCCCTGGATATTATTTGAGAACCTGCTCTCATCGCAACGCGATGTTTACAGTGAGAACAGCTGTGAGGTCCTGCAGAAAGCAGAGCAGTGTGTAGAATATATATCACTCAGTATAACAGGTCTACTCTCTTTATTTGCTTTAGTTTAGTAGATATCTACAAAGAGTCCATATTTTTCTAAAACCATTTAGTGCTTCACAATAAAATACACAACGGCTGTAGCCTGATTATGCTTTAGCAGCTGTAGGTGTGTGTGGTACAGTATGTAGGTGTGTGTTGTACAGTGTGTAGGTGTGTGTTGTACAGTGTGTAGGTGCGTGTTGTACAGTGTGTAGGTGTGTGTGTTGTACAGTGTGTAGGTGTGTGTTGTACAGTGCGCAGATGCCGCGGACAGACGGGTCTCAGTTGGTTTGATGTCCTTTTAATACTTGCAAATACAACTTTTGGCCCGTAATTTCAATTCCCCATTTCAGCGACCAGCGAGAGAGGGGGGGGGATATATCCAGTCTCTTATTGTGTTACGTTATTATGAGAGTGCTCTCATACTTTAAATTGTATATATTTATATAAATATATTTGTGTGTGTGTGTCCCCATCTGTAGCCTGTTATTGTCTCATTACACTGCACTCTCAATGAATTCAAAGTAAATATGTGGGGGAACAATGTTCAGCTGATCTAACAGAGATTATAAAATATGACAAAACACTCGACAGCTGATGCAGCTGTTGCCACGTCATAGTGAACGGACGTCACTTTAATATGACCGCTCAGAGGAGAGGAGTTCTCATTTCTTTAAACGTCTGCTGCTTCCCCTCCTCTCTCCTCGGTTCCCCTCCTCGGTCCTCCGCTCGCATCTCCTGCGGGCGGGTCTAAGTCTCGAGGAGGGGAGTCGAGGAGGGGAAATTTGAGTACTGAGAAGCCTCTCGTGAATCGAAGGTGAAATGACATGTGATGTTCTACACTGAGCACACTGGGATTAGCACTCATTTATTGACGCTGAATAACGTTTATCAGGGAATGTTTAAATAACCACAGACACCAGAATATACGTAAGTGCTAGTTTTTTTGCGAGTCCAAGTACCGGTTCCCGACGTTCCGGTTTTAACCGGACTTGAACCGAAACGTTTTACAAGTCCAGTACCGGTTCGGCGTACCGGTAGGCTACGCAGCACTAGTGCCATTTGACCTTTTTCAGGTACCAGATTATACAAATTATTGTATTACATTGAATCATCACTATAGGTATTCATTCCACCCAAAACATATTTAAAAAAATATATATATTTCTTAAAAAAAAAAAAAAAAAGTTTAAAAAAAAATGTGTGTGTGTGAGATTGAGAGAGACTCCTACTGCAACCTCCCAAACTTTCTTTTTATGTGTGCATTGTTATTTGTGCTTGAGCAACATTTTACTTGTACTTTATTTCAATGAAATTAGTTGTAATTATTGTCCTACATTTGTATTTGTTTTACAGAGATGTTTCACAGCTGTCTGGGCCTAGTGGCCCACAGGCGGCGTTTATCCAGCAGCCACAACATCCATCTGTGCCGGCCCCCAGGTCAAGATCTACTGTTGCTCAAAGGCCTTCACCAGAGCCATCACCACCAAGGACCAGCAGACCAGCATCACTACAGCTGCCTCCACCTCCATCTGCGGCTGCCACCAGGTCAAGATACACCTCAGCACAAAGGCTCCACCACAGCCATGACCTTCAACCCAGCCAGCAAGGAGGTCTCGTGGAGGTCTCGTATAGCACTTGTACACCCCACCTACACAGCAGCCCATGCACCATCACCCCCACCTACACAGCAGCCAGACCCACTGTCTTGGAAGACAGACAAAGACCTTGACACTGTCTTGACATTTATAATGAATAGCTGGTTGAAAGTTCTGATGTTCAATTTTGTAAATAGTGAGATTTTCCAGTTTCTTATATTTATATAAATAGTTGGTTGAAAAAAACATATTTATAATAAATTGTTGGTTGAAAAAAAAAGGTTGAATGCTCAATTTGTATTTGTACACATCACATGAACCTTGGTATGTAATATGAAGTCATTATTCAGTCCTGATGTATCTCAATCCCTGCTGTGGTGAAAGTAGAGTGATAAACACCTGTTTTACTCAAAATTCGAATACATTTTTTTTCATTTTAGACATGAATAACACATTTATATACAGTGTAATTCAAATATTTCACTGCTTTTGTGATCCTAAGACTTTGGTAACCAAATATAAAACACCAAAACAATTCGATCACATGAGTAAATTTGTGTTTTCACAAGAGTTTTGAAGATTTTCCAAAAATCGGATGTAACATTTTAAGCTTTTGAGCTACTTATCTCATCAAACAGTGCTCTAAGGTGAGTAATTTGCATATATAGCAATACCAGAGATTGTCCTGAACATTTTGATATTTAACACATGGGGTGCCATGTTAGAAGAAATACATTTAAAAGGGGATTTGAGAAAACATCAAAAATTCGAGAAAATACCCTTAGACTCCAGAGGGTTAATTGTCTAAGTTTTGTTTTTATTTGTTTATCATACCAACATGTATTTTATGTGGCGCTTACTATTATGTTATTGCCCTGTCTATAATCGTCTTTATTGTTAATCTCTCGAATACGTAGTGTAGGGAATCTTCAGGCGTGAAAATAAAACGGACATCCCATCATTGTGACTAAAACAACAACAACAACAACAACCCTGTAATCACTATTATTGCTGGTTCATTGTTCTATCAAAAATGTTCACATTCTTCCCTAACCTGTTTATCTTTTTAAAGACTTTATATGTAAAGCAGTTGTTTCCTGATACAAAGATATTGTTGATAAGTAATCCAGTTGGAACATGTTAAGGCAGGTGTGTTTTCATTGCTTCACTCAGAAGCCTCTGTGTGGATTTTTTTTTTTAGTTCCAGAAGTCACACAGATTAAGTAGGCGCAGAACAAGCATCAGACCTTTATTTAGAACTATGAAGCCCTTATGACAATATGGAGCTTGCATGTTGCAAAGAGCGGAATAATCAATGTTACATTCAGGTGAAATAATAAAGAGATCAATGTTTAGCAATGATTAAACTCAGGGTTTTATGTCTGCTTTTTATTTGTAATAATATTTCTGGTTGGTTAAACAGTTCAGATTCAGAGAGTTGATATGAAAATTGAAAAAAGATGATATTAATAATAAGTTTTTACTCTGCATATTTTTAAAAATAGCACCATTTACAATGTACAATTCCGTGACCAGGATTGAAAGCATCAAATGAATAAAATAAGAGAAGTGTCTCACTCCTCCATTGTGACTGTGGCAGGGTCATCAATAACTGTGAAAGAGACAAAGACAACTAGTATAATGATGAATAGAAGATTCCAGTGTTCTTAAATTACATCTGCCTTAATGTCTCAGTTCCAATCTCTTATCCGTCTAATTAAAGTGTCTGTAAAGATTTACTGCAGGGCAGGTATGTCAGGAATTGTTTTTCCAGTGTGTGAAACACACCCAGTTATAATCACTGTTGATAAAACCACTACACATCTTTCCCGACAGTTGAGACCATTCAGGAACTCGAAGTGTGCGGTTGCAAATTTCTCATTTAGCTATGGCTGGTATGAGGATGAGATCTTATTTAATGTACCGGAACCTGGACAACACATATTTGGTCTGACCTACTTAATAGGCTGTATGACAGGGTGCAATCCCCTCCAGGCAGAAGGAAGTATCATTCACATTTTTCTAGAGCTTTTGCAAACTAAAACAACTTGTTTACAACAATACATTACACACGCAAAGCATGTTAAATAGCATCTCAGATTATGTCCAACTCTTAATGCAAGTCTGGGAAATGGTGTAAGCTACTGCTGCATTGATATGGTTGTGGTGCGTTCAATAGAGCCTGACTCAGAACTCGAGTAATGGAGAGAAAACACTTTAGACTGATGGACAAACACACTTGAGGCATTCAAAGCTACACAAAGCCCACATTGTAAAACATTTGTCATCTTCTTAGCATGCTACTTCACATATATATCATACACATATAACTACCAAGGGTACAGCCTGTTCTCCCTGCCGTCGTTTGACCAATCTCTGGCCTTTCTCGGTACACAAACCATCCTCCTGAACAATATATGGCATTTGACACTCAGGTGCATTATGTGCAGACTTAAACTTGTAACTTTGAATGTTTGCTAATCTAAGAAGTGAAATTGTGTGGAAAGCAGTTGGTGTGGGACAACAAAGCCCACATTGTTCATGAGGAGTAGTGTGTGTTTGAAATGTATTCATCTTGCTTAGCTGGGATGTCCCGTGTTAAATCACGTCACTGCTGATCCATTAGGGTGAACAAACAACGCTGAACCACACATGACGATTGTTCTTGTTTGTATCCATGATTGAACAGAACAAACCAAACTAGAAATAATCATTTGAGATTACAATTTATAAAGCCGTAACGAACAAATAAACCTCCCAAAGCAATTGATGTGACTTCTTTCATTTCATTTTATAATATTAAACAAACGGATCTGTACATCTTCAACAATTAAAGACTTACAAGGTCTGTCAATCTAAAGCAGGGGTGTCCAAACTTTTTCACCGAGGGCCACATATATACGGCTGTGCCACTCCCTCGAGATGAGGTATACTGCCTTATAAGTTCTATAAGTTATAAGTTGGAAAAATCAATCCAATGTAGGTAAATTATTCTTGATACTTGAAAATTCTGTTAGAAAAAACTGCCTCCATCACAGCTCTCCAGAGGGTCATTTATTTTCTTAGCAGCTCATTCCTTAAAGCAGAATCCTCAGATTTCTTATAATAAAAGGACATACGAAGGATATATTTGCAGGTTGTTACAGTATGTGCATTTGTTATTGAGTTTTTTTCTTATCAACTTAGATTTGTTAGAACATGATTTTAACTTTATTGACTGAATATATTTGAAAATTGGGCTTACATGAATACTGTGTAATATATTTGAACATTTAAGAAGTACAATATAAGACAAGCAGAAGTTTATTATACTTTCTGAATTATTCAATTCAAAATGGTCCGCGGGCCGCATTTGGCCCCCGGGCCGTAGTGTGGACACCCCTGTTCTAAAGGAACTGTCAAGTATTACATGTCTCTCATTTATCTATCATCATTGATGATAATGATACGTTGATATCTCAGCCACAGAAACGTACGCATTGAAAGATGAACATGGTTAAAGCACAAATTCCATTGTCTGTTGTCACGGCAGAGATTATTTTCATTCCTTAGACGTGAGTAGCACATCGCGTGGCTCCGCCTTACGATGCAAGCGATGTTGGACTATCAAAACAAACAAGGGATCTAGTGAGTCATGGTGATCATTAGGGGGCTTTGCATGGAGGAGAAAGTAAATCATATTGGCACACTTGTCCCAGGCTTAAAGGGAGCATGAGTGTCTGTGCCATAAAGGCCTACCTCTCCTTGTAGTAGGAAGAGAGCAAAGCGCAGATCTCAACAGATAAATCCGGGATCACATGACCCTCTCCAGGAGCCGAGGGCGTCACTGAAAAGGAAGAGGAAGGAGTCATTATTAATATTTCCCTTTGAGAATAGAAACATGTTGAAGGGGGAATTTGGAGGCACCTTCTTTCCTTTACTGCGATATATTGTCTTTCCTTCCTTGTTAGTTTTTTATACATCAATAGTTGGAATACTTGTAAACATATCGTTGTTCAAACAACACACACACAGTGCTGACACATGTTCCACTTGGTTGCTCTTAAAGATACTTTACTCTGTGGTGACGGATGTTTTTGTCAGCAGATATTCACGTTGACAGTGTCTGGCTCGTTGTCTGAGTTCATTGGATCGTGTCGTTACTAGTATGTGCATGTGGTAGCTCAGTATGATAAAATAACAATCAGTCAATTCTGCATTTCCTCCCAGATCTGAGGAGCTAACGTCGTTCACATTATTGTACTTTACCGTCTCTGCTTTGGACACGATCACCACTCTAAATTGATGTACATGTTGCCTGCTGGATGTAAACAAAAAGTGTTCTGAGATTCTCCCAAATGGCATCATAGAAATCAGTAGCTGCTGCTTTCATTTGATTCAGTATTGTTTTTAAAAAAGGCACAATAAGTAGGATTAATTGGTAACAACATTCTAAACTGGCCTCTCCACGCCTTCTCAATGAGGGGGGTTTCCATCTGGTCCGAGTCAACTCCTTTCACAAATGTTCCGTCACTGTATCTGCACTTCTTGTAGCTACTGACTGGAAGCATGCTTACGATCTGGCTATGTATGCTTTTAGAGAAACCCTAATCACAAAAGCGAGGACATATGCTCAATGTCACACTCCTCTTCTCAGGGGTCATTTGTGATGAATGAGGATATCACTCTTTACTCATCGAATCCTTTATATGAACATCTATTTAGAGGTTTCCCTGACATTTTTTACGTAACTTCAACACAGGTACAATTAGACCTTTTTTAATTACACAACTCCGGTGAAATTCAAGACACTGCAAATATATGTTTGTGGAGAAAGAAATGAAAACGAATTGCTTCAATAGATTGAAATTAAACGTAAAACCTTTTTTTAACCAAATGATAAGTTGCCTTGGATACTGAAGGCAGGCGTCTGTTGATTGACATCATTAGAGGTAGTCATGTGACTTTGTGATGCATTGTGTTACATTACCTATTTCATGGTATAGCGATCCCTGCCTCGCTGGAATGGCTTTCTTTGAGCCCTGCGTTTCAATCTTCATGAGGTGATGACAACACTGTTTCCATCGGCCTGCCAGCAAAAAGCAGAAGCAGTGATCTTAAAGAGGGATGATGGTAAAGCTTCTGCCAGTTATTTGATTATCAATGTCTGTCTCTCTGTAATCTAGCTGTCAAATCATATTATCAATGTACTTTCAAGATTACAAAATCAGCGTGAGATTCTGTGACATACTGGTTGTACCAAACATACCATATCGAGAGACAGTGCTACACCTGTTGTACCAGGCAGCTTTAGACAATCCATGTGTCTGTCTGCAAATATTATTGACTACATTAACAACTGTCAGCCTGAATGAGCCCTGCAAACATATACAAATCCTCCCAAAATGGTCAATAAAGATGACCAACCAGAGATCTCTTTTTTGCAGGATGAAAAAAGTAGTAAAAGAGTAAAAGCACAAATATTTAACAACTGGGCGTGATCCGTCATGGTGTTATAATTGCACAAGGAAGGACATGTATTTCAAGTCAAATGATAGGTGTGAAGACACACCCTAAGAAACCAAGCTCACACATTAGGTTATTAAGGTAACTGCAAATGAAAATAAACGTTCAATATTTGACCTACTTCCTCTAACATAACTGAGACAAAGAGATTATAGAATTTGCACAGCCATCATTTATTATTGCAAGTTGTTTGTTCAAGGAAAATGTATGACCTCCCATTCAAATGTCTGTGCACAGTCGGCCTTCTCAATCACATTTGCTAGTTTCTCAACACTTAAACGTTTTAAACCAAGGAGATTATTTTTGACCTCTGATAAGATATCTTCAGCACATTCTACAATGAAATAGCGTCTAATTATAAAATGTATGGTATTTTTCTGAAAAATAAATGTTCTGATGCTCTTCTTTATTTGAATGCATGCTCTTTGTGCACCTGATATGCCTGAAATACGTAATCGTTATGTTTAAAATGTTATAAATGGTGATGCTGTATTGTCACCGTTGGAGGAGCGGTATCAGATGCAGAGCACTGACTCGGGAACAAATAGCAAATGTTGGTTGGTGCTGTGTTCTGAATGTTCTCATTTAGACGCTTCTTGTGAGACTTGTGTTTTGTTTCGGTAAAAATGGTTCGTATCGTCAGTTAGCTGAGTTTCTTCCCGTTAAATTGGTATGACACAATCAGTTTTTGAATATTAGGAGACACAGTTTCGTGAAAAACACCCCGCAGGCCGCGGATTAGGGGCCTTCGGGCTTAACAGGTTAAGGTTACTTATTTCAAAGAACATATATATAGTAGATTAAATGAGTCCACACATCTGAAATCCATAGTCTGATGGAAATTGCAGATTCAGTTGCTTGCCTCATATCATAAGAGAAGCTAGATACCAAACTCATATCTGAATGCCTAAAAACTCCTAGTCTGGTTTTGTGTAAAGGAAACACAACATTCGCAACAAAAGTTTTCTCATCATATTTTTTTGACCTTTAATATTATCTTTATAATATTTCAGCAAAATGTTGTGGGAAAAAGTCCATAAACCAAGCACAGGACAACATGTGAAAGCAACATCTCAGGGTGAGATGAAGTTGGATATAAACAAAGTCAATACCTTAGGCGTTTCATCTGATGCAAATCTCTCAGTCCACTGGCTCCCTGTAATCCACCGGATCACCTTTTTAATACCTTGTGTGCTCTGGTTTTAAACTAAGCACCATAGTTTTGTCCTGCTTATTTAAAATATGTTTCTTAGATCATTTTTAACTCATTGAATTGGGAAGCACCTTTAGATGACTTTGTCTTCAAAGTGTGCTATACAAATACAATGTATTATTATTAGTATAAATCCAACTCAGTGTGACTAAGCTCTTTCTAAGAAATGCTGTCAGCAGACAATTCATTCTTCCTTAGTTCACACATTAGGCGCATTCACACCGCGGTACTTTTCCCACAAAAGTTCATGAGAACTTAGTTCATGAGAACTCTTTAGTTCTCATGAACTAAGTACAGATCGCGTTCACACCGGAAAAAGTCCCTGGGGGAGGATTAGGCAAATGAGCCGCTGACGTCACTTCTTCTTCTTCTTCTTCTTCTGCTTTGGGTTTACTGGCAGGCCGCAAACCACTTCACGGCGTGTACTGCCGCCCAAAGTCCCCGGCCGGAAGTCCCCGGAGTTGGGGACTGGCTACAGTCGAAGCTGCTGGGACTCCAGCGAGTAAATCGCCAGAACGCCGACACCTCCTCATCTCCACCGCTCCCATGTTTTATTTTGTGTTGCCATAAGTTAGTCTCTCTGCGTTTCTGCGCTGGGCTAATGCTAATAATGCTAATGTGAGGATAATAAAATGGCGGCTTCACAAAACTTTTTGGGAGTTTTACGGGCCGTGGTTTGCAATCCGCCCAGCCAATCAGACATAGGAACCTTTTTCTCCCACGAAAGTCCCTGCTCTCTATATAGGCGCATTCACACCGCGGTACTTTTCCCACAAAGGTTCATGAGACCTTAGTTCATGAGAACTCTTGTCGCGTTCACACCAAAAAGAGCCGGTACTAAAATTAGTTAATGAGAACCTTTTTACCCCCTTTTCAGTCCCTGGTAGAGAGCAGGGACTTTCGTGGGAGAAAAAGGTTCCTATTTCTGATTGGCTGGGCGGATTGCAAACCACGCCCCGTAAAACTCACAAAAAGTTTTGTGAAGCCGCCATTTTATTATCCTCGCATTAGCATTATTAGCATTAGCATTAGCCCAGCGCAGAAACGCAGAGAGACTAACTTATGGCAACACAAAATAAAACATGGGAGTGGTGGAGATGAGGAGGTGTCGGCGTTCTGGCGATTTACTCGGAAGGCTTCAGTAGAAGCTGCTGGGACTCCCAGCAGCTTCTACTGAAGCCAGTCCCCAACTCCGGGGACTTCTGGCCGGGGACTTTGGGCGGCAGTATACGCCGTGAAGTGGTTTGCGGCCTGCCAGCAAACCCAAAGCAGAAGAAGTGACGTCAGCGGCTTCATTTGCCTAATCCTCCCAGGGACTTACGGTACGTCCACACAGCAGCTTTTCAAAAATCTTGAAAATCTTGGAGCTGGGCGTGTCTGACAGCTTGGGGATTTTTTGCGAGCAATGCGACCAACAACCAATCACATGAATCTCCCGCCCCCGACATACAAAGCAAAAAACCCCGGGGATTTTATGCGAGCAATATATATATATATATAAACTCCCCAAACAGGCGAAAACCTACCAGTTTCACCCACTGTCTCGGCCACCTCCCTCCATGCTGGTTCCTCCGGTTTGTATCCCGTTAATAGTTCTGATTGCAAAGAACCGGGTGATTTGCTACCGTAATTTCTCGTTTGGAATATGAGGAAATGAACTGCGGTCTGGTTCTCCCTGCTTACACGTGGTTTGATTGGCTAGCGCTTCTACTGTCAGATTTGCATAAACGTGTTTGATTGGCTGACGCTTCCAGCTCAGCTTCAAAAGTAGAACATTGCTCAACTTTGGAATCCTGGAAATCCTGGAAATCTTTGCTTCGCTCCCCCACAATGCAGTTCGGCGAAAAGCGAGGCAAAGTGACGTCATCCCCATTCAAAGTCAATGGGCAGAGAAGCGTTGGAAGTTTCGTCTAAAGCTGCTGTGTGGACGTACCGTTATTCCGGTGTGAACGCAATCTGTACTTAGTTCATGAGAACTAAAGAGTTCTCATGAACTAAGTTCTCATGAACCTTTGTGGGAAAAGTACTGCGGTGTGAATGCGCCTTAGCAGGGACGGAAAAGGGGGTGAAAAGGTTCTCATTAACTAATTTTAGTTCCGGCTCTTTTTGGTGTGAACGCAACATTTCGGAACTATATCGGAACTAAAGTGGGAAAAGTACTGCGGTGTGAACGCGCCTCTTGTTCAGGTAGTAAGTGTTGGAGACAGGGCTACATGTCGTGCTTTGTTCATCCTCACTCAGGTTGTAGATGTGCTGCCGGATGGCCTCGGTCCAACGCTGCGTGTCTTCAGGAGAGGGAGGGGTCAGCATGAAGGTTACTTCTTCTCCTTGATGCCATGTGATGATGTTTACAGTCTGGCAAAGGTCCGGATCTCTCTCTGACACACAGACGACAGTATCCTGACAGAAAAACACAAACACTCAATCATTTTCCAATAAACTGTTTGGATACTCATTTGAATTGTGATTGAAAGTTGATGGTTAAGAACTAAAGGTGTTTTTCAGATGATATTGACCCTATGATATGGACTATTTTACTTTTTATATACCATTTTCTAATCCATTGTTTATCAACCTAAGGGCACAGGCCCCCCGCCCGAAAGGTCACAACCCTTAGTTGTCATTCTGGCATTTTCTCAAAAGTGTGAACATATTGAAATATTAGATAATTGTATCTATTTTCCCCCTTAGCAATGGGAAATTAACATTTTAAAAACAAAACCAAACAAAAAAAATAATAATAATAAAGAGAAGCAAAACATAAAAGACTTTACAAGGTGTCAAAATAAATTCTCTAATAGTTTCCTTCATGTTCAAAAGGGATAATAAGGAGCTTAAAAAATGTTTCTGGTCCTACTCCCTCTAGCATACATTGTTCATGAAAATAAAAAGTCCAGTTCATCGTCATCAGCATCCGTGATATTTGATTTGTTGTTTTAAACAAATTATCCCTTTGTACAAAAAAAACTAAAACAATCTTTAAAGGTTAACCAAAACCATCGGTCCTGCTCATAACCATTCAGGATTGTGTCTGAATAGTCTTTTAAGTTTAGATAAAGTAGCACAGTATTTCAGCTCATCATTACAGTTATTCCACAGATTAACACCTTTCGTTGTGATGCAGTGAAGTTTGGAATTTGTTCATATAGATGGCATTTTGTATATGCAGTTTCCTCAGCATTTGTTTGTTTTCTCTCAACTGATAAACATTTAAAACATGTCAACAAGTAGACGTTTTTTTGGCCTGTGTTGTAGTTTATGTTCATCTTACTCTGAAATGTAACTTCTGACTGCAGCTGTCAGATACATGTATTAGAATAGAGTAGAAGTACATCATTATTGTTGTTGTGTGTAACAAGGTGTACATGTAAAAGTGGCAAACTCTCTCGATATTTGAATTATGATTTTAGTATTGGGTATTATTTATTTTGGGATTAACTGACATTTTTGTCATAAACAATATAATTTGTCTTAGACAGATATAAACCATTCCACAACATATTTACAGTTCTGAAGTCTCACCAGCATGGTTTTCTCTTCTGGATGTTTTTCATTTATTCACCAGGGCACTCATTGCATTTTATTGTAATTAATATGGATACAACGATAAATAAATCCATCTATATGTTCATTAGAATTGTTCATTAAGAACCAACCTGAGTGATGGGGATTTCAAGGAATGGCTTGTCCTCAGACTCCATGTCTTCTTGACTCTGATAGCAGAGAAGATTTTGCCCCCTGAGGACACTAAAGCCATTTCCCCAGCAATTAAGGTCTTCTCCAAGCTGAAAGATCAGAAAGTGATTTTATACAGTGGATATTAAAATGATATCATATTAAAAGAATGACACTATGAAAATTAAATCACCTTATACTTGAGTTGGCCACTTATGATTGGCTGAATCATGCACAGAGGCTGAGCAACCAGGCGGCAACACATACTGCCGTACAGAGGCAACCAAAATGGATCATCCTCTGGAAACAGAGATGAACTTGAGGAGTAAGGGGAACAGAGAGGGGGGGACAGGAGAGGAAACAAGAAGAAGGTGGGGACGACTTCTCACCTGTTGCTGCCAGTGACAAATCATGGGTCTTGAAACCTTCCTGGACATGCTCAAGAGTCAGTGTTGCGTGAGCCAGCAGGTTAAACTTGGGCCCCCTTAGGACAGAACGCAATGAGCAAACTCAAATTGACACTTTGAATGTGTGTTTAGGGAGAATTGTCATCCTTACAGTGTGGAAAGGTCAGGGGATAAAGGTGGTGACACACTTCCAGCTCCTACATTTGCTCCACAAACAGCTACAGACTCAAACGCAGCACGGATCTTTTTCCCAGAGGAGCGTCCCACGGACCCCCCCAGGCGGCTCGATCTCCTGGGTCCTAGAGCCCCGGGGGAGAAGTCCTCCACAGCAGAACTGCTGTACAGCTCAACACGGAGCTGGAACCCGGGACCTGCTTCGTGGCTGCTCACACACATTTATAGAGGGACAAATTAAATGTATTTTAAGCTGGATTTGAATAAAACTGAACCTCTAAGAAACAACACTTACAATATGATAGTGTCTTCAAAACAGATGTCAGTCAAAGTCCTATCAACCATCACCACATCTGTGTCATGAATCTCTGTGCCACACTGTAGCAGACAGAAAACAGCACAGCGCTGGAGCTCTGCAAGGAAGAGTATAAAAACAGCTTATTATTAAGGTTTAAATATATAGTTATTAGCCCCTACAATCCTGTAAGGGAGGGGTGTCCAAACTTTTTCACAGAGGGACACATACAGAAAAAGACAGGGACGGGGAAGTCAGTCAGAGTTGGGCAGGGCCGGACTGGGACAATAAGTCAGGCCGGGAATTATACACCCAGCCAGGCCACTACCAGTTTGTGCTATTTTGCTGGATTTATTTGTCAATATTTACAGCGTTGCTGCCCGTAGTGATAGCCCTCTAAATCTACTACCAAAAAATAAACATATGGAGATGGGTTACTATTTAAAAAAATGTGCAAATCTATTTAGGAACCTATTCATGTGAACATATTTTAAGTGGGGGTGGACCTCAAATCCTATAGGGGGGTCCGGGGGCATTCTCCCTCGGTAAGATTTTGTTTTTAATGTTGGACTTAAATGCATCAATCTGGTTTACTTTGAGGGGGAAATAAAGAGAGAGACTACACCCACATGAAACAGAACTGTATACATTTAAATAATCATAAGTACATGGCCATAACCAATAACATACCATATCCAATATGAAAAAACATTGAAACTTGTTTATTTATTTGTTTTTGGTTCATTTATAGTTGTGAGTGTGTCTGTGCTCCTGAACCAGCCTCTCCTGTCTCCCCCCTCTCCTCTTTGAGGCAGCAGCAAAGACTAGTTTTAGCTCTCAACACGTTTTTAAAGTGTATCTTACATTTTTTCACCTAGTTAACGTTTTATTTTTTATTATTAGTGCGAATGCTGTATACAGCATTCCACTATAGTACTTCAAAACTTTATTCTTCCTCTTATTTCAGCCAATACTTTGGCTCTCCATAACTTCAGCTTATTTTCAGCTACAGAAACCATTCAAATATTAAACTATTCAGCCTGTTCAGGAATCGATTGGGAAATCTTCAACTTTTTCAAAATATTTTATACTTTTTGAAATATTCAGCTTTTTAAACTCTTTTTTTAACATTGAAGTCAATGGGAAGAGCCTTCAAATCAGCCAATACTTTAGCTCTCCATAACTTCAGCTTACTTTCAGCTACAGAAACCATTCAAATATTAAACTATTCAGCCTTTTCAGCAATTGATAAGAAACATTCAACTTTTTCAAAAATATTTCATACTTTTTGAAATATTCAGCTTTTTAAACTATTTTTGTAACATTGAAGTCAATGGGAGATGCCTTCAAATCCACTTTTCCTACACTTTGCGCCAAATGCATCTCCTTCCACATAATTTCAGCCAGACACTTCATTCCAACTTTCAAATGATCACAATACCTTCAGCTATAAAACTTGTATAAAATAATTTTGATATCTTTTCAACTTTTTCAGATATTGGAATTAGTTTGGAGCTTAGCAGAGAGGCTTTTTCCAGATCTTAACATTGGAGTGGATGGAGCAGCTCATTAACTCTAGAGTGCTTTGATCTCAAAACAGAGTGCAGCGGTGCCTGAAATTCTCCCCCAAAAATGTTTTAAACTTGCCATAATTCCCAAACCCTACACTCCTCAGACATATTTTTTCATGGAAAACGTAGGAAAACCTCTCCTAGCTTGGAAAATAAGAAAACATTAAGAAAACATATTAAACAAAATGCCTCTTGAGGGCTTTAAGTGACAAAAACGTTCAACATTCCTCCATTGAAGCCCATTGTAATTTCAGGCAGATATTTCCTCACAGCAGCAGCCGCACACCTTTAGTTAAACTGCCAAAAAGGCCACATTATTAACCCAAAACTACACAAAAATTACACTTCAGATACTGAACTTCCTTGACATGCTTCACGTTTTGAAATTTCACAGATATCTGTTACGGTTCTTCCACAAAACGTTCACATGTAAGAGGTTCATCTCTCATTCAGAACAATGGAAACCTGTGATCTCTACAGAGCTCGTTAGCTCAAATAGAAACACCTGTGTCATGGAACACGATGATGTCATCACTCCAACTGACATGCAGCAGACTTCAACAGTCCAGCTGTGAAGACATCTCAGAGACACACTCTCTTTCTCACACACACAAACAGACACACTCTTTCAAACACAGACACACACACACACACACACACACACACACACACACACACACACACACACACACACACAGACAGACACACACACACACACACACACACACTCTCAAACACAGACACACACACACTCTCAAACACAGACACACACACACACACACACACACACACACACACACACACACACACACACACCACACACACACACACACACACACACACACACACACACACACACACACACACACACACACACACACACACTCTCTCTCTCAAACACAGGCACACACTAGGCTTGGAATTTCGTCATTTTAGGGGCAAGGCAACTCTTTCAAACACAGACAGACAGACAGACAGACAGACACACACACACACACACTCTCAAACACAGACACACACTCAAACACACACACAAACACAGACAGACAGACAGACACACACACACAGGCAGACAGACACACACACACACACTTCCAAACACAGACACACACTCTAGCACACACACACACACACACACACACACACACACACACACACACACACACACACACACACACTCTCTCTCAAACACAGCCACACACAATCTCTCACACACAGACACACACTCTCACACACACACACTCTCTCACACACACACACACACACACACACACACACACACACACACACACACACACACACACACACACATCTCTCTCTCTCTACCACACACACTGAACAGCTATCTACCACACACACTGAATTTCTCTCTCTCTCTCTGGTCTTAAGTCGTCATCATGTTAAACTTTGATCTCTGGGTTTACACACACAGGTGTTTGTAAACATTCATTCACTACTACTTACAGCTAATATCTAACTCCTTCAGCCTAATTTCAGCTATAAACCATTCAACTATTACATTATTCAGCTATTTCAGGACATTGGGGCTCTAAGTAGTTGTTTACACCTTTTTTTAAACCTTTTCTTTTAAATATTAAGCTTTTTCTGCATTTTTTTTAGCTAAAAGCAGCTACTATTCAGCTAATAACATATTCAGCTTTTTCTGCATTTTCAGCTAAATTCAGCCATAAATGTTCACAGTTTCCAGCATTCGCACGCATTTTCTGCAAGAAATGCATTTTCTAGTTCATGCATATTTTACTAATCACTCCCCCCTCAAATGGAAATATGTGTTTACGTGAATGGTGACCAAACCGTGAGACCCACTGAGAACTAAGTTAACTATCTAAACACTCAGCAGAGTCCTTTACCTCACCTGAGCTGAGGTTATCAGTCTCTCAGTCTGACTGGATAGGACTCTCCTCCACCTTGTTGTTGAAACAGCCGTTAGCGCAGCTAGCTAGCACCAGCGGCTAGCACCAGATGCTAACAACAACAATAGCCTACACGTAACCGGTGCGCGCGCTTTCTCTCTCTTGCTCACTTGCGCCACACATACACCCTCCCGAGCTTGAATGACACACATGCCCCTTTCACACCAGCGCCTTTTCAGCTCCGGCTCGGAGCTAGAGCCTGAAAAGCGCCGGGTTTTCCTGTTCACACCGCAGCGGCGCCGGCTCTTAGCTCCAGAATCCGGTTCACTTCCAGCTCCAAAAAATTGTCGGTCCAGAGCATAGACTGTATATATAAATGGACGTAGGGTCCGTGACGTCACCCATAGGATTCTGCAGAGTTGCCGTGAAGCCCTTAGTAGGCGGAGTCGGCCACTAACAGCTCAACAGTGACGTCAGAGTTCAACTCCCGCCTTCTCCAGCCTGCTCCAAATAAGGGCAAATAGGCGGAGCCGAGGCGGGACCTGCTGCCACCGAGCTGGAAGTTCCAGAGCTAGCTGAAGCTACCAAGCTAAGCTAACATGCTCCCCATCTGCACGCTGCCGTCGCATTGTACGTTTCTAAGCTAAGCGGACATGAAACTATTCAGCAAAACTATAAATAATAATCTAAGTTATTGAGTTTTTAGCATAATACTTCAGAATCTTAAAACCCCTTAACGTTTGTATGCAATTGTGCTAAATTCAACACTGGAATCAAGCAAATATTAATATGTTTGCATGACATTAGTTATTTATATGTTGATATCACTTAACTATACGTTTAATACATTTCAGTCAAGCTAAGGTACATGTGATGGTAGCTAGTTAGTGCTCTTACCTGTGAGGCCTCCTCCAAACAGCATAATAACCAGACTGTATTATTCAAACTAAGTAGCCGTTCTAGATCCTTGACTTTAGACAAACAATTCAAGAGACAAAATGTATTTAAAGACCAATCTTTATTTGAATGTGCCTCTTAACCTGGGATATTAGTTATACAGTAATAGTATTGACAATCTAAAAAAACTGAGCAACTCAACAGTCAACTTTATGTTTCTTAAAAAGCATTTATTATTTTCATTTTCCCCCTCTCATATTCAGTGTGGACGGATTGAGACAGCATGGTGCCCAGAGAGCAGCAGAGACTTCAGGGAGAAACCTCCGTGTGATGGACGTCCAGTCTGTTGGTGTGGAGAGGACTGAGGGTCTATCCTCAGCGAGGAGGACCAGGGCTGATGAAGGAGCCCATGCTGGGCATAGCTGATACCAACTGCACAGGCCTAGTCTGTCACTTTATTTGACTAACTGTGTTTACTTATACATTTAATAGGTTTACACCTTCTGTCCATATGTGCTTTTTATTTAAAACATTTGATTAACTTTTGGTTCACATTTCAATAAATTGTATTTGCACTCCTTTGTCCATTATTCTTACTGAAAATGTTAGATTACACATTCACATCTGACTGAAGATTGGCCCCATGTATTTGTGACGTTGCAAAACAAGGTACATGTTGTGAAGCTCATAAAGTGAGGCAAATAGAAATAATCAGCTGATGGAGTGTAGATGTGGAAATAGCTGCATTCGATCAGCTGACTATTTTTACAATAAAAGTAGTTTCTTAGTGAATGTCCTGTACTGGTCTTAAAATCTCATAACATCAGCTTTTAATGTTCCTCTTGACCCTCAGAGAAGGAGAACATGTCGTGTCTTTCAGGTATGTCCTTTCCTAACAAATATGACAGGAAACATACAACATATTATTGCAGAACAAGTGTGTTATTTATGAAAGCGGTGTGTTTGTGAGTTTAGGGGCTGTAGATATAATTATTTTGTAATTGTAATGGTTTTTTTTTATTTCAACAATGAGCTACAAAGACAATCAGATTATGAATGAACAGTATGAAGTTCATCAACATTGAAATATATGTTATTATCAAAATAATATTTAACTGTTATCAAAACGTAGTGCAACTGTAGAAGCTTGCTCTGTTGTCTCACTGAAAGAATAACTTTTACCACGTTTTTTACAGACAATATTGAGAGATAAATAGTAGCAGTTATATGTTATATGTGTTAAATATCTTTGCCTTCAATACATTAAATTAGAAAGCTGACAAAGTCATATTGCTAAATATCTAAATGTAACTTTTTGCATGGAAAAAACCCTCAACTTAACTGATGTGTAGCTGATCTAGTATTTAGTATTGTTTAATGGAATGTATATCAGTGTATTCAAGTCAATACTTCATTCATTTAAACCAATATATTTCTTGATTCTTTGTACAGTATGAAAAAAGAGTATTTGTACCTGTGCTGAAGTTCACTGCTGTGAGGAGTCCAGTTCTGTCTCTCACTCTCTGGTCCAGCCTGTCTGCATCACCTGGACACCTTAAACAAACAGATATATATATAGATATGTAAAGTACCATGTGTACAAACAATATAACTGATTCTCTTCTGTTGGATTGTATATTGTCCGAGTCAGGGTCCTTTTTATTTTACTGTAACTTTGGAAGTTGTGTTACCAATGCTTACTGTTTATTTGATACCCATTCGGTAATGCAACTAATAAAAACAACAAGGTTTGGGTTCGTTCTTCAGATGACTGTGACGTTAACGTGTAAGCTCGATAATGAACTCCAGCTCAATCAACCATAATAATATCTAAGTAATCATCTTGAAATATGACATTAATAATTGTAATATACAAACATCTTATTGTGAGGTTGATTTCACATAACTACTTTGACATTAGCTTGTCTACATACTTGAGCATAGCCAATTTAAATTAACCTTAGATGCATACAGTTCCTCCTAATATAAAATAATAACATAATAAAATATCTCTAAGTTACAAGGATGTAACCTTATTTTATCAACCTCAAACAGAAGCCGTTTGTTCAACAGTATTATCCCACTTAACACTTGTCTATTTCGTTTTAACCTTTATATATACCGTCTATGATTTTAACTTGGAGGCTACAATTACAATCGTTAGCACCGATGTAGCTACCACTAGCTTACATGCTAACCCAAGCCTTACCATTCATTACGTAGCTGATTAAAATCATTAACACATCAATAAAGCACTCGAATTTCACTTACCGCATTCATGCACCGTCTGTTTTAACCGCAGAGCGAGTCACAATAGTCCGATATATAAGCATGAAGAACAAACAACCACGGCCGGCTACAGGTTGTGTTTCCTGGATGAGCTGAGCAGGCAGAGTCCCTGTAGCTAGCTTCACGGAGCAGCTAGCAGAGAGACAAGAAGCTAACAGCGGCAGGCACTTGACAGAGCCGTCACTCAATGTGACCACGCCCTAATTGATGCACAAACTTTAAGACCTAATATAAATAAAAGGGTCGCGTTAGAAAACAATTCACTCTCAGATCCATAATCATGAAGGTGGAATCTAACTATATCGATAATAAAATGTATGGAGCCAGGGGTAGAAACATGTTTTTTTCTGCTGTAAAATTGGGCATTTTAACATGGGGGTCTATGGAAATTGCTCCTTTCTGCAGCCATCGCCTATCGGCCAATATATGAACTGCGGTGTGTGACACTTCCGTATTGGCTTCACGGCTCTACCCCACAGTTTGCCGCTTGGTCCAGAGGCAAGAGCTTTGGAGCTAAGAGGCGACGTCGCTTACGTCTCTCTCACGTCGAGGCGTGCAGGAAACTAAACCCACCTCCCCTGAACATGGGTCGACTGTCATGCCTGCCTACAAGCAGTAGTGCTTATAAACACACTTTATAAAGTCAGGCAACACTAACCAGGCTTCGTATGATTCTGTTTATTTGTACCTTACTTTGACCATCCGTTCACTGTTATCGATCATTGTGGAGAGACGCAGACGTGTTGTTTTGTATTATTGCAGCTATCGGATGCAAGTAGTCAGTTTAGCTTCGGTTGCTATGCTAACATCACCCGTTTTATACCAGAGAAACTTTCATAACAGCGTTGTGATACCAAACAGTGTCAATTCAGACTGACACACATTCACTTAGGCTAAGGGGAACTGGGGATATGCATCAGCTGCTTGTGTGAGTCGGACAGTGAATACTTTAGAGTATCCGCTGCAGTGTGAGCTAACCGGGAGCTAACGGGAGAATACACTCTGTGGAAGAGCAGCACTGCAGCGGTCGGTAAATGCTGCAGAAACACATTAATAAACAATGAACCACGGCACTCTGGAGAAAAGCATAAGGTTGGTGAAGTCGTTATTCAATTTATTCTGGCTTCGTGTGATTAAAAGCAACACGATCATCGACCCGCCGCTGTTGTTGTGAGCGCCGTAATGGCTGCCGTTTGGGAGCAAATCAGCGATGTAAACGGTGACGTCATGACGCAGCAGGGGCAGCTCTGGGGCGCCAGTGGGCGGTGTGCACAGAGCGGGAGCTGAAAAGGAAAACCGGAGCTGAACCAGAAAAGCTCCCGCTCGGAGCTAGAAACTGAAAAGCGCTGGTGTGAAAGCCGCAACAGAGACCAATCGAGGGCATTAGTGTATGGTGTATGAAAGTGGCCATGTCGACAGGCCACATCATGTAGACAGCCAGTCACCCTCTGTGAGGCAGAGTCAGACCCACATTTGCGCAGCGTTGCGTTCACAATACATAGGCTACATTAAAAAAATCCTCAGGCCAGCAGGCCACTTAGCAGGCCAGGCCATCGGGAAACTTCCCGGTGCTCCCGATGGCCAGTCCGGGCCTGGAGTTGGGGGTGCGGGTGCACAGCAAATTTAAAATCTAAAATTCAACACCCATGTAGTTAATTTTAACACTATGAAAGAGTTTATATTGAAACCACCAGCAAAGTGTTAAATTAACACTTTCCAAAGTGTTGACAATATAGCACTATCATAGTGTTACTATACCAACACTAATGCCCCTTTCACACCAGCGCCTTTTCAGCTCCGGCTCGGAGCTAGAGCCTAAAAAGCGCCGGGTTTTCCTGTTCACACCGCAGCGGCGCCGGCTCTTAGCTCCGGAATCCGGTTAACTTCCAGCTCCAAAAAATTGTCGGTCCAGAGGCAAGAGCTTTGGAGCTAAGAGGCGACGTCGCTTACGTCTCTCTCACGTCGAGGCGTGCAGGAAACTAAACTCACCTCCCCTGAACATGGGTCGACTGTCATGCCTGCCTACAAGCAGTAGTGCTTATAAACACACTTTATAAAGTCAGGCAACACTAACCAGGCTTCGTATGATTCTGTTTATTTGTGCCTTACTTTGACCATCCGTTCGCTGTTATCGATCATTGTGGAGAGACGCAGACGTGTTGTTTTGTATTATTGCAGCTATCGGATGCAAGTAGTCAGTTTAGCTTCGGTTGCTATGCTAACATCACCCGTTTTATACCAGAGAAACTTTCATAACAGCGTTGTGATACCAAACAGTGTAAATTCAGACTGACACACATTCACTTAGGCTAAGGGGAACTGGGGATATGCATCAGCTGCTTGTGTGAGTCGGACAGTGAATACTTTAGAGCGGCCGCTGCAGTGTGAGCTAACCGGGAGCTAACGGGAGAATAAACTCCCGTGGAAGAGCAGCCAATACTGCAGCGGTCGGTAAATGCTGCAGAAACACATTAATAAACAATGAACCACGGCACTCTGGACAAAAGCATAAGGTTGGAGAAGTCGTTATTCAATTTATTCTGGCTTCGTGTGATTAAAAGCAACACGATCATCGACCCGACGCTGTTGTTGTGAGCGCCGTAATGGCTGCCGTTTGGGAGCAAATCAGCGATGTAAACGGTGACGTCATGACGCAGCAGGGGCAGCTCTGGGGCGCCAGTGGGCGGTGTGCACAGAGCGGGAGCTGAAAAGGGAAACCAGAGCTGAACCAGAAAAGCTCCCGCTCGGAGCTAGAAACTGAAAAGCGCTGGTGTGAAAGCCGCATAAGAGTGTAAGATGTGAACACCAACGCAGATAACAACACTAACAGTGTTGGCTGCAGCTTCAATTTTACATCGTCCTGGTGTCGAATAAAACTACTGTAGTGATACATCTTCTCCCATCTAACACCTTTAAGAGTTAAACATATATAGCTACTAATAGTGTTGCAATTGTACAATGTCCTGGTGTAGAGTAACACTACAGTAGTGATACATCTTCTTCCATCTAACACCTTTGAGAGTTAAACATGTACACTAATAGTGTTGAATGCACATTATACTGGTGTTGCATTTTGCATTAGCCTCAACCAGAGCCATATAATAGAAGAGTTACGACATCTCCGTTCACTCCAATGGACCACTTTTTTTACAGCAATGGCGGATCGTGGAGCCTCTCAATCGTTCCCCGGAAGTTAGCGCCAAGGCTAGCAGAGCTGTAGAGTTGCAGCATAATAGACCGTTCGTGACGGACTTTTAAAGGTAAGAAGAAGTTTAAAGATTTATATTGCGGATATTATCAGTACATCTGATTCAAATTAACATGTGTATTAAAGGATGTCAGTGGATTATCCCTAAATTAGTAGATTTAGGGAACGTTTACAGATAACAGATTAAGCTAGGATACCGAAGCAAGTTAGCAACAGACGTTGAACAGCCTTTTAATTGTAAATTCCATTCTCTTAATGTCTATGTGGTAGTGCTGTAGCGACTGAAACGGCTACCACCTCCTCCTCACAGGATTGCGCACGAAGCCCTCAAACGAAAACATCTCGCCCTAGGTCTTCAAAAGCATGGGAATATTTTAAAGTTAGTCCAAAACGCAAAGATATTGTCATTTGCAGTCTTTGCCAAATGGAGTTGGCATATCACACAAGCACAACGGCTATGTTGGAACATTTAAAGCGGCAGCTAGCTGTGGTGGCTACCATTAGCAGCTAGCATTTGCTCTCCGATTTTTACCTAAAAATAGAATTATGGATTATAAATTCAATCATTTTTTTATACATAGACTTTAAAAACCTATGGATTAACCGATTCAGCCGCGTTTTTTCTCATTTTAATGCCATTGAACACGTCTTTTGATCAGATTGACAGCTACGGTGGTGAGACGATCTCCCTAGAAGCTCTGTAAAGGTACGTGTTGTGATGACTATTTGCTTCCCCTGTCGCGATATCTTGTATGTGCAGCTACGATGAGTAATAAGGGTACTCTTATCTTGAGTTCTGTGCCAATGTCCGTTCAGGGGTCATAGATGCTTCTTATGAGACTTGTGTTTTGTTTTGGTAAACATGGTTTGTATCGTCAGTTAGCTGAGATTATTTCCGTTAATCTGGTATAACACATTAATAGGTTCTTAAAGTTCTCCGCCCCCCCCCCGCGAGAGTGAGAAGTGACAAGGGGAGCAGGTCTGCAGAGATGGGGTCGTTACTAAAAAAAATGTAATATATTACATATTACTAAAAAAAAGTAAATATATTACACTAACTCGTTACTTTACTCGCCGAGCACGTACGAACTGCGCATTCGTGAGTGGCAATAACTCTCCTTACCAGCAGACGGCGGTAGTGTGTATTCGTCATTCAAAACAGGCAACAACCGGAAGACAGAGAAGAAGAACAGACTACGTGATATAAACAAACAAATAGCGTGTGTGTTAGCTTCACCTTAGCATGTGTTCTTTGCAGGTGTTTGTTGAGATTTGACGTGGTGTTTCCAGCAGTGGATAACAGCTTCTGGCCTGGACACAGTTTGCACCTCACCGTCACATTCCTGTCTATTATTCGGACGAACTCAAAATAAGGGGCATACCTTCACCCAGGGCCGGCCCTAGACATTTTGGTGCCCTAGGCGAGATTATGATTTGGTGCCCCCCCCCCCCCCTCCAAACAATACACAATAGAATATATAAAGAATAAATGAAAAATCTCTACAAAAGACCAATACACTACAAAAACAGAAACGTATTGACATAGGTAATATACATAAAGGTTTCAAATGTATTCATTAATGTATGAACATGTTTTAATTGGGGGGTGGATGTCACATCCTCTCGGGCGGTCCGGGGGTATGCCCCCCCGGAAAGATTTTTTAAACATTTTAAAGTAAAATGCTTCAATCTGGTGCACTTTGAGCACACAATTACTAGAGACCTGATAGGAGGTACAACTCTAAAAACACCCATATGAAAAAGATCGGTTTACATTTTAATAACCAAATAAGTATGTGAACATAACCAATAACCCACAGCCAATAACAAATAAATGTAACATTTATTTATTGTATCCTTATTATTAATATTGAAGTTATTAAATGAAAATCACTCATCAAACAAAAGTAGCTTCTCTTAAAACTTTAAGAAAAGAAAGTGCAAACGTGGACACAAATATAGCCAACGGAGCTCTTACAACTGAGGTTATTGCAAATAAATTAAGATAATGAACAACATTACACACTATAAATCAAATGAAACAGGCAATCAGAACAACAAGTCTCTGCTATGTTATTGTGTCCTTTAATTAGTCCACATACTTAAAGTCGGACACGTCTGGACTTCCTTGCTGCAAATTCATTTATTGTATCGTCAAATGATATTTGCCCCAAAACCTCGCGATTGATGCTTATTAAAGCTAATCCATTGAGGCGTTCTTGAGCCATTGACGACTTCAGGTATGTTTTAATGAGCTTCAATTTGGAGAAGCTCCTCTCCCCAGAAGCAACTGTCACTGGAATAGTGACAGCGATCCTGAGGGCCACCCACATATTTGGATACACTTCGTTAATTTTCTTCTCCTGTAGAAAAGTTAGAAGTTCCAGAGTGGTCATGTTGGCTTTTGGCAAAGCTGGGAAATTCTGCATGTCCAGTGCAAGTTCCCTCTTATCCAGGTCTGACTGTCCACCCCAGCTCAGGGTGTTGCTGAGTGTTTCACACTGCTTCGTCAGATCTTCCTTTGGCAGGTCAGGGAAGTTGAGTAGCACCCCAAACTTTTCCTCTACTTCACCTAAGGCCTTGAATCTCTCCTGCAGTGATGCAATGGAAACATCCACCACCATATTGAAAAAAGAAACTTCGAGTTTCTTTAGTGCATCACTCACTTGCTCCTCCGGGGACTCATAGGAGAACTGTCTCTTGGTTGTTCTCAGCCTCTTCTGCTTGAGAACAGCTTCCACATTCATTTGGCCACAGATGTCTTTTGGCAGATGCTTGGGCAGAAGCAAATCCATTGCTTCTGTAGCTGACCAAAGAAACTTCTGTTTTTCTCAGGAGGTCAACAGCAATATCCAGCTGCATTGACACTGATTGCAACATTTTGCTGACATGTTTGATGTTGGTCAGGATGTCATACCATACCACAGTGCATATTGCAAAGCGGTATGATCCAACCTCTTCAGCCAAAGATTGTGCCTCAATGTTTACAACTCCACCTGTGGCTTTATCCCTCACCTCTAGAAGTGCATCTCTGACTTCTGCAGCCTGATACCTTACAGCCTCTATGCTGTTGATCCGACTCTCCCATCTGGTATCAGACCATGATTTCAATGTGATGTTCACATGGCTTTTCTCACTGTATCACTCAGTGCTGGCCAGTCAGCAGGATCTGAGGGGACTGCAATGTTGGACTCAGATGGACCTGGGCAGTCAGCAGGATCTGAGGGGACTGCAATGGTGGACTCAGATGGGCCTGGGCAGTCAGCAGGATCTGAGGGGGCTGCAATGGTGGACTCACATACTGTGCTCGTTATTCCTTCACCTGCAGGCAGGCAATCCAAACATGCAAAGAGGTTATTCATGCTTCAGTTTGAATTATTTATCATAATAATAACAATAATAATAATGACAAAAAGTAGTGTATTAACGATTACACAGAGACCACAAATGTTTGGCAAAACTTACATTCTTCAGAGTATGATGTACATGGGAGATCAGATGTTCCTTCTCCAGCAACTGGGGGCTTTTTGAGGTATTTCTCAAGTGCAGCTGGAAAATTATAGGGTAGATATTAGCACATTACAAGCAAAAACATGTATATACAGTCAGGCAAAAATAACTGCTGCAATCTGCCTCAGCTGTATGCAAGTTCACAACTGGCCTATATAAAAGTTAGGTCTGGACTTTGAATCAGGGGGTAGCAAGTTCGAGTCCCACTGCAGTCAGCATTTCGTTGTGTCCCTGAGCAAGACACTTCACCCCAAATTGCTCCTGTGAGGATTGTCCACAGTACTGACTGTATGTAAGTCACTTTGGATAAAAGCATCTAACAAATGACATGTAATGTAAATAATAACACATGCCCATATTGGTTGGTCAGCCTCACTTTATAGAAAGGAGCAGTTATCCAGATAGATTTCTTCTGGCTAACATTCACATTATTTCGTTACAGAAGCATATAAAACAAAGCATTGCACAATGATTAGACATTAAAAAAAGCAGAAAATAAACAAATTCTAAAATATAATAGAAAATAAACAGAAAAAAAATATATATATATATAGGCCTATACACACAAGTTGACCGTGAAAATAAACTATCTGACAAATTAAACACTATTGAAGGATCAATTTACAGCTATCACAATAGAAAAGTAGTATATTATTTACAAAAAGATTATCTAAGAATAATAACACATAAATAAAAACTTTAAATCATTTGTATTTATCATTCTGTATCAGAGGCTCGCGGCTAGCATGGCATCAAAGCTGTATCGTGGGCAGGCTACCTCCTTAGCTAGCTAGCTAGCTAGCTTAAAATCAAATGTCTAACGGTACAGTACATACTGACTCTTTTATTTTTTACACAAGCCGACGTACCTCTGTCTTTGACTTTCGATTCCTCCTGTTCTTTTTTCCGTTTCCTTCCCGTTGCCCCTGAAGGCTTGGACCTTTTCATAATGCTAATTGTTTGCCTCTTGCTGTTGCATCGTTGCAATCTCACTTTCAGCTGGAGCTGCCGCGTCACTTTGGCTGTGAGTCGCGGACAGGTCCCGGCCCGTGGGTGCCAGATAAGCGACCATCCCCCCCTTTCATCACTACAGTTACAGCGCCCATCGTAGGCTACAGGGCAAATGCTAAATGTTGCCGCCGGTCCGGGGTGCAAAGGGTGTTTACTTTATTCAATTATTAATGTAAACGTATTACACCAAGGGCATAAAATTAGGCAGAATAAAACTTTTTATTTATTTATTTTTTTCTCCCAGCGCAGCGCCCCTCCAGATCTGGCGCCCTAGGCGACCGCCTAGTTCGCCAGTGGGAAGGGCCGGCCCTGCCTCCACCCCTCGAAAGTTATTGCTGACTCAGCCATGTTTATGCAGCACTGCACGTGGAGATGTGGACGCGCAAATCGCGTAGATTACGTACATATAAACCTGCAGCGGAAACCCCTCGTCTGTCAGTGTGATTATGAATGATTTTATTAAGTAACGAAGTAACGCGTGTCGGGGCAATGTTAGTAACTGTAGTGTGATTACTGAAGTGTAAAAGTAGCACGTTACACTACTCCGTTACCGACAAAAGTAATATTATAATATTATTAGTGCTGTCAAAATTATCACGTTAACGGCGGTAATTAATTTTTTTAATGAATTGCGTTAAAATATTTAACGCATTTAACGCATGTGCAGAATGGCCCGCCCCATGCGTGCCACCAGTGGCAGCACCAGGGTATGGCTGGGGTAGGCTACACCCATACCAATAAATGGCTTAGCCCCACCATGAAAAATGATGTTAAAGTAAGCAAAATAAAGTATGAGTAAATTGCACAGACAGCAGTTAGTAAGATTGATTTCAATAGCCACGGTTTTGAATTTGTTTGTCACGGAGTGAACGTCTTCGCAATAGAACATCTTCGATAACGGCGTGGTGTTGTTGCAGGAAGTCCCGACGGAGAATACTTTTGCTGTAGTACAGGGGTGCACTGCACATAACTGGTACGCAGGTTATGTGCGTAATCTGAAATGCATACCGTCACTTGTGTCACAAAGCGCATTTGCGTACCGACGTACTTGGAAAAGCTTTCCCAGAAGGCGGTTAGGTCACCGGACGACAGAGTCGGTCTCCGTGTGCACAGACAGGGCTGCTGTTAACGTCGGTCTGTATAACGGACTTGTGCCAAAACTACGCCAACCGGCTGCGGAGGGAGACTCCCCCCCCCTTCACTGGAGAACTGCGCTAAAACAGCTGATCACAACGTTCACACTCTGTGGTCACGAAGTACTCCACTAGCCGCCGGCCCCCCCCCCCCCCCTCTGTCAACTTTCCTGAAGTACTCCCCCGTTCTATCAACTCCCCCGTTGATAGAAATCAACACGTAATGAATTAAGGTTTGATGATTGATAGGTGTGTGGGTTGTCTTTCATTTTGACACGCAGACATTTTTTATAATAAACATAGATACTGTATGTTAAATGGATATATCCGCCTTCTTTTTATTTTTATTTATCTTTCCATTCCCACAACAATATACATAAATAAATGGCATATTTCGGACATAGTTTGAATGGTGATTAATCATGATTAATTAATTTTTAAGCTGCGATTAATCTGATTAAACATTTTAATCATTTGACAGCCCTAAATATTATATAACAAAATCGTGTCATTGGCACTTGCAGACATTTGCAGATCAAAAGGCTTATGAAATTGCAGTGCATCAGGTTTGATGACTGAAAGACTATCCTGCTTAACAACATTAAAAGGCATGAAGATGCTCAACAAATACACTTTCCATGTCTCTTAACCTGTTAAACTCGAAGGTCCCCGTCGACCGGGACCCTGTTTTTTTTTTCACAACACTGTGTCTCAGGGCATCTTAATATTTAAAAACCTATTCATGTGTTATAGCAGATTAACGAGAAGAATCTCAGCTAACTGACAATACGAACCATTTTTACAGAAACAAAACACAAGTCTCACAAGAAGCGTTAGCATTAGCCCTTAGCTAAAACGGGCAGATGCTACTTCCGGTGCTAACTAGCAAAAACGATCTTTAAAACTTAATATTTTCTGCACAAACTACATATCATCTGAAAGCTGATACTACACAGATTATTTTTGTCATAAGTATCATCACTGTAGGACACAAACTCACTGAGCTAGCAGCCAGAACAGAGAAGAAAAAAAACAACAGTTTTCAAAACCATAACAATAATTATGTCTTACCGTTGCTGTTTTGTGATCAATGCTCTGGTTCAAGGGAATAAAAACGCTGTTTAAGGTTAATCCAATAACTCTTAGTCACTGTAGAATTGTTCCTGATAATCTATCATTACATTCATGGCAGCAGAGTAGGTATAAAGTTTCGCAGTCCCGAGCTAATGCTGTCTCACGTGCTGTTTACGCAAACCTCTCTCTACTTGACGTAAGTGTTTAGCGGGACTTACTAACTCTGTCACTCGATTATATTGGCTATAACGGTTCAGAAAAGGTGTCAATCACCCACATCGACCAATGGGTTCCAAAGATATGATCCTGCGTAGTATAAACTACGCCCGCTCTGGCTCCATTACGCATTACGCAGCCGGAAGGGAGAGCTTCACCACAGAGCAGGTGCTAGAGATGCTAGCTGACGATAGCTATGATCATACCAGATGACTCTTCGTCGGATGAAGAAGATCTCCTCCAGCCAGACCTGGATCCGGACAGTAGTGACTCGGATGTTGAACTTCCACCACGGGAAAGGTATATAATCTCTCTGTTTTTATATATTACTTATGTGTTTGGTGGAACTGCGTCACAGTGCTAGCTTAGCCAAGAAGCTATAGGAATGATTAAGCAAAATGCTAAATAGTGTTACTTGTCTTTTTGGAGTTACATTTTCTAAATGAATGGCCAGTGAATGAATATATATGTGTTTACTTATTTATTTGGTGTAATATTATTCATTTATTGTCCAATATTATGCTTTTTATATATTACTTTTGTGTTTGGTGGAACTGCATCACAGTGTTAGCGTAGCCAAAAGGAATGATGAGCCAAAATGCTAAATAGTGTTACTTGTCTTTTTGGAGTTACATTTTCTAAATGAATGGCCAGTGAATGAATATATATGTGTTTACTTATTTATTTGGTGTAATATTATTCATTTATAGTCCAATATTATCCTTTTTATATATTACTTATGTGTTTGGTGGAACTGCATCATAGTGTTAGCTTAGCCAATAAGCTACAGGAATGATTAGGCAAAATGCTAAATGGTGTTACTTGTCTTTTTGGAGTTACATTTTCTAAATGAATGGCCAGTGAATGAATATACATGTGTTTACTTATTTATTTGGTGTAATATTATTCATTTATAGTCCAATATTATCCTATAAGTATAAACCAGTGAATTAATCTAATCTCTTTGTTTTTCCACATTTGTTAGATGAGGTGTGACCCCAGCAGGACAAAGCCACACACCCAGAAGACCTTCAGGGAGCAGCTTGCTGCAGAATTGTTGGAGTTTGCTGAAGGCCCTGCTGAAGGCCCTGCACCTCCACCACCCCCTCCTCCACCACCACTCACATGCATGCCCGAGTATTATGGGGAAGATGCCACCAAGGTCAGGAAGAACTGCAGGAGGTGCCTAGATGCTGGACTCAAAAGGGTGAAGACACCTGTGTACTACAGGAAGTGCCAGGTCCCTCTGTGCTTCACTGTCAAAAATAACTGTTTCAGGGAGTGGCACGACCTAAATACTGGAACATTCAGGTAGGTATAAAGTTCAGGTAGGTATAACATTTTCCAAGTGTTTATTTAAAAGAAAAATACTTGTTGTTTTTATATACCTAGTGTGATTTTATTGTATAGTGTGTTGGTAAAATATTTGTTGTTTTTACAAACCTACAGTGTGGTTTTATTGTATAGTACGTTGGTAAAATGTTTGTTTTTACATACCTATAGTGTGTTGATAAAATGTTTGAAATAAATCTGCCCAGTTAGAGTCAAATGTTACCTATGTTTCCGTTTTTTTTTATTGTGCAAGTACACCTACACACAATGACCTACAGTGTAGTTTTATTATATAGTGCGTTGGTACAGTTACACACACACACACAGCTACACAGCTACACAGCCACACACACACACACACAGCCACACACACAGCCACACACACACACACACACAGCCACACACACACACACACACACACACACACACACACACACACACACACACACACACACACACACACACACACACACACACACACACACACACACAGACACACAAAAATGTTTAACTTTTTTTTTTGTGGGTGGAATGAATACCTATATTGATGATTCAATGTAATACAGTGATTTTTATAGTTTGGTACCTAAAAAAGGTCAAATGGCACTGATGGAACCAAATGTGCCCAAAGCTTATTCCGCCTGGACTTTATTTTCATAAACCTCTCTAAAAAGGTCAAATGTCAGTTGTTTTGCCTCAATCTTGATACAGGATACTTATTATATGTTATACTTTGGATTCCTAAAGCTTTTAGGCTACTAACCCATCATTCAAGGTTGGTCTTCACCAGAGTTGGGTGTAACGCGTTCCAAAGTAACGCGTTACTGTAATAATATTACTTTTGTCGGTAACGGAGTAGTGTAACGCGCTACTTTTATAATTCAGTAATCACACTACAGTTACTAACATTGCCCCGACACGCGTTACTTCATTACTTACTATAATCAGTCATAATCAAACCTCAACAAACACCTGCAAAGAAAACATGCTAAGGTGAAGCTAACGCACAGCTATTTGTTGTGTGTTTATATCACCTAGTGACTAGTCTGTTCTTCTTCTCTGTTTTCCGGTTGTTGCCTGTTTTGAATGACGAATACACACTACCGCTGCCTGCTGGTAAGGAGAGTTATTGCCACTCACGCATGCGCAGTTCTTACGTGCTCGGCTGAAGTCTTTGCGGTGTCTGGTTCCAGTGCAACACATGGCCAACACGCAGGAGGACACGCCGACGCAACAGCGTGAGCAGAGATAGACTGCACAAAATATACAGATAGCAGGAGACAGAGGACAGCCATGGTCAGATAGGAAAACATTCAGGATCTGGATCAGTCTTATGCGACAATGGAAACTGAACTAAAGAGAACATTTGAAACGTTAGCAGTCTGCGTGATCTGCCTGCAGGGAGGGGCGTGATCTGCCTGTAGGGAGGGGCGGGCCGGCCCTGCGAGTAAAGTAACGAGTAAAGTAACGAGTAAAGTAACGAGTTACTTTATGTAGAGAGTAACGAAGTAGTGTAATATATTACTTTTTTTTAAAGTAATATGTAATATATTGCTTTTTTTTAGTAACGACCCCATCTCTGGTCTTCACTATAAGTAATGGGTTTTCTTTAGGCGGAGACAGGAATTTACATTTTTTTGCTATGTTCCATCTGAATTTACTCTGACACAGAAACATCTATATTGATTCTGACACTTCGACATCCAACTCACACCTTGCTTTGATAACAACAATTATTCATATAAACCTTTTGTCGGGTTTTTGGTGGATTTAATTAAGTCTTGGATTTCAGAGTATGAATGACCTATAGCAATTTTCAGACGATATATATGTGTGTAAAGTTTGTGAAGGCAGGAGGAAAAAAGCTTCCGCGATCACCGTCTCCTCTGTTCCTCCAAACCCCGCCACCTCCCTGAAAATAATGAGTGACATGCTGATAGTGACCCGATAGAAACTTTATTATTCACTTAATCACTGAGATATAATGAAGCTAATTTAATCTCATACATTCATGGGATTTATGTAACAGTAAGACAGAGAATGTAAGTGTGCACCCACATGCAGTATTTTTGTTTGTATATGCTGTTGTAAATACTCCTGTTGTCTGCTGTGTTCAGACTCAAGTCCTGTGTGTGATGCCTCATTCAGGACATTCAGTGTCCTTTTTTTAATAGAAGACCGTGGCTAGAAGCTGCAGCTAGACTGCAGAAGCATTAGCTTTTTGTTTTTGAGGAAGGAACAACTTCACACACGGAGGCTAGACCTATACAATTCATTTATTTTGGTTTATAAATTAATGTCAAGACATTTATGTTATTGATTTTTGAAGCACTTTCTAAATAATAAAAAGAGAGTTCATATGTATTTACTGCATGTATGCATTGATGAAAAATAAGTCATGTGCAGTAATATAGAAAATTGAGGATGCAACGCATTGGTATGAATCGTGATGCACCGGGATATCGAACCGAATCGAAGAAAGGATAATCGTAATCGAATCGAATCGTGAGACCAGTGAAGATGCACAGCCCTAATACACACCCAGTGTTTCAGTACAAGAACAAAAAATGCCAGAGGGAGAAATACAAATTACAGCACATAGAGTAGCTGTCTAAGACAACATAAAACAATGGTGTAATTGGCGCTTGCAGACATTTGCAGATCAAAAGGCTTATGAAATTGCAGTGCATCAGGTTTGATGACTGAAAGACTATCCTGCTTAACAACATTAAAAGGCATGAAGATGCTCAACAAATAAACTTTCCATGTCTCTTAAGACTAATAAATTCTCCCAATACTCAATTTAACCAACATTCAATATTGTTCAACAGCAAAAATGTACATAAATAAGCCTCTGTGGCAGTTGAGGTCCAAAAAGGTTGTGTGTTGCCTGCTGTGCCAGGCAACAAACAACATTTTTGGACCACACACACACCCAGTGTTTCAGTACAAGAACAAAAAATGCCAGAGGGAGAAATACAAATGACAGCACATCGCTGTCTAAGACAACATAACAAAATGGTGTCATTGGCACTTGCAGACCAAATTGCAGTGCATCAGGTTTGATGACTGAAAGACTATCCTGATTAACAACATTAAAAGGCATGAAGATGTTCAACAAATAAACTTTCCATGTGTAACGATCAACTATCTAAACTAGTTGTGTTAATTAAACGCACAAGGGGTTCTTGAATGAAATAAGATCATAAAGGTAAACAGAAATAATAAGCGGATCATCTGCTCCTTAAACAAAATAAACAGAGACAGATTTCATGCATGGATCCATTATATTGACAGTTTTCCAGGCAAACAACACAAACAAAACTAAACAGTCCGCTCTGCGATACACACAAAGTGTCTTTACTGCCTAATCCAGGCTATTGTTCATTGACAGAAAAACTGTTGCTCCTGCGCCCGTACACAAAAAAGGAAACACGAGGTCCTGCGTGGCACAAAGGAGCGATCTCACCCTGTGTCGGAGAGAATCTCTCTTTCTCTGTGCGCGTCCTCTCCAAGGAGACGTGCTTCCAGGTCGGTCGATGCAATATCCACATACGGTTACTTTCAGTTACTTCCCCATTGCATTTTAACGTATATATACATGCTGAGAAACCGTAACTATCCCCAAGTCAGAGCAGCATGGTCTGTGTATACCGTGAATTCTTTTCCCTCAAGAAAATGTCGCCACTTTTCAACAGCCCATACAACAGCTAGACATTCCTTTTCTGATGTGGAGTAGTTACACTCGGCTCCTCTCAATCCCCGTGAAGCATAAGCTATCACCTGATCCCCTTCCTCAGTAGCTTGGACTAAGACTGCACCCAAACCGGCGTCACTAGCGTCTGTGTGCACCTCAAAAGGAATTGAGTGGTCAGGTTGTGTTAGGATGGGAGCGCTGACCATAGCCTGTTTCAAGTGTTCAAAGCTTTGCTGGCATTCTTCGCTCCATATCCACTCCACCGCTTTCCTTGTCAGGCGATGCAAGGGAGCTGCCATATCTGCAAAGTGGGAAATGAATTTGTGGTACCATCCCACAAGTCCCAGAAATCGTTGCAGTGACTTGATATTTGTGGGAGTAGGATATTCTTTCACTGCCAGTGTTTTCTCTGGATCCACCTGAACCCCTTTCTCAGACACTATATGGCCAAGGAACTTTAACTCTTGCAGGAAGAAATGGCATTTCTTCAGATTGAGTGTTAAATTAGCCTCATGCAGTCTCTTCATCACAGCGTTTAAATCATTGAAGTGCTGTTCTTGTGAGGGTGAAAAGATGATGACATCATCAATATACACAAAGCAGAATTTCCCCCTCAGCTCTCCCAGGACCTTTTCCATCAATCGCTGGAAAGATGCACCGGCGTTCTTCAGCCCAAATGGCAAGCACTTGAACTGGTAGAGGCCTATCGGTGTGATTACTGCTGTCTTGGCCTTGCTTTCCTCTGACATTGCCACTTGCCAGTAGCCTGATTTTAGGTCAAGGGTACTGAAGAAGGCGGCTCCATGCAATGACTCCAACAACTCATGAATAAGTGGCATAGGATAGGCATCTTGCCGAGTCTTAGCATTTAGAGGTCGAAAGTCAACACAAAATCTTGGGGACATGTCAGGTTTTGGCACCAAGACCACAGGGGACGCCCAGGCTGACTGTGACGGTTCAATAATGCCATCCCTAAGCATCTGCTCTACCTGGTCTATTATGATCTGACGCTTGTGGGGTGATACCCTGTATGCTTTGCAGCGCACTGGAACCTCGTCTGTAGTAAATATCTTGTGCTCTTCTACCTTAGTTTTCCCTAAACTGCCTGAACACACCTTTGGCCAAGCCTTCAAGATTTCTCTAACCTCTGGTGGATGAGCTGAAAAATCTGGGGCAGTCTCTTCTTGAATAGGAAATGACTTGGATAGCGGAAGTGCTATTATGAGACTAACACTGGGGTGAGCTGCCGGGATCTCAGCAGGTTGAGAAAGGAATGAATAGAACACATAATCCCTTGGCCCCTTTACTCCATATGTTCGGTCTCCCAGGTTGATAATGGTTGAGGTCTTGGTAAGGAAGTCCAAGCCTAGAATGATGGGGAATGCCAGGTTGTTGTCATCGATGATGTATGTTTCTAGCGACCACATCATGTCATGCCAGCCGTAGAGTAGCTGTACCTTTCCTAAGGCTCCATGGCATGTCTTCCCATCAGCCAAAGCAAAGCTCTGGTTCTCACTGGGCTTCAGTTGCTCTCCTTTACGGACTACATCCAGCCATTGGCTGTGTCGCATGAGGGAGTATTGTAAACTTTACAATGTACATTTTTCATTTAGGGACTGAAAGGAACCTGCTGCCCAACTCCATTGTTCAATCTGACCATTGATTGACAGTTTTAGAATTGACCTGCTCCATATTTGGGGATAAGAGGCTGTTTGGTGAATGTTGACATGTCTATAGTATTGATTGAGTTATAGCAGGTAGCACAGGTAGAGAATCAGAGGCCAAGGGGCTACCAGAGAGATGTAAGTCCAGAATGAAATACTGGAGAGGCTGACCGGTGAGTAATGTGTCAACTAATGTTTCAACAGGTATTAAAGTAACTGAGGTTTGAAAGGTAGAAAGAACATATTTACAGTTAAGCTAAAACATAGTAATGTAATGAGACACAATGTGATTTGGACAACATCATGTAACTAGTCTGGTAAAGAAGTAAAAGCCATAGACTTGATTGTTTAGGTCATTATGGGGATATACATTTCATCTACATTTAGAAAGACATTTGATGACAATTGGTGGGAATTCTGTATTCATTTTTTCAGTGGGATAATATCTAAGCACTGACGGGTAGAAGCAGTATCACCAGGAAGCCATTCACTTTGTTAGCATTGTGATTTTGGTTGTTTTTGAATCCATAAGATCAGTGTGTTTCTTTACCAGAAACATTAACAGTTCAAATCATATTTTTAGATTTTTAATGGGATCTCAGGGATTTCATTTAAAAATAAATACAGATGCTTGTCAGAAATTCAGAGCTATTGAAATATGTTATTTTAATTTACCTAAAGATGTTGGGGTTCTTATTTAGTGGGCACAGTCCAAGATTCTGAAGCAGCACAATTAATTTAGAAAACCTGTGCACACACGTCTGTTGTTTTAAGACACCCCACCAACAGGCTCCAAGTTGCCACGCACTGGTGGGTTAAACAGCCGAGGGCCCCAGAGCCCGGAGCGTAGGCTTGAAGGATTTGTATCAGATTTCTCCACACAGGTTGCGGACGCCGAAAGAGGGACCCGAGACGCAGGAGGCTGACTGTCAACCCCAGGCTCTCCGGCCCCGACCGAGTGACCCAGAGGACATCCCGCGCCGTCCGCCTACAAGGAAAGGGGGACAACTGGTACCACTGTGCGGAGCCAGTGTGCGGCGGGGGAAAACACCTGCGAGGACCCTAGACGACATCAGGACGGATCGGGCTCTCATCATGGAGGTCGACTGGGAGGCATCATCATCGGACCGGAGAAGGAAGATCGGGAGGACATCTATTCAGCATCGACTCGGAAGCCGCCATCAGCAAGCCGGAGGAGAAGGAAGACATCTCGCCGCCGTCAGCGGATCAAAGGGGACAAAGACACGGCAAGACAGGATGGCACAGGGGACTCCACTCTCCGCTGAAACAGGAGTGTGGGTTAAGTGCAACAAGACGGTGTATGGAGCCAGCCAGGCCTGCCAAGCTATGGGCAGCCTCTACCATGACAGCTGCTTCACCTGCAGCGCCTGTAGTCGAAGGCTGAGAGGGAAGGCGTTCTACTATGACGCAGGAAGGGTTTTCTGTGAAGAGGACTTTCTGTACTCTGGGTTCCAGCAGTCTGCAGACAAGTGCAACGCAGGTGGACATCTAATCATGGACATGCAGGCCCTGGGGAAGTCTTACCGCCCCGGTTGCTTCCGCTGCGTCATCTGCAACGAGAGCCTGGACGGAGTGCCCTTCACTGTGGACACTGAGAATAAAAAGTATGGAGACTCAGCAGACAAGGATGCAGTTTTTTGCAAGTGCCTTGTGTAAATTGCACTCTCTTTTTTAAGAGTGCAAAAGAGGGAATTGTAAAGAAATATTTGTATGTATTCAGGTTATTAAACTATCAAGATGCTTAAAAAGGGAAAATGATTTGGGTGAGAAAACTGTGAACTGTGTTTGGAGCCTGGGAACATTTGGTTTTGTGAGGACAAAGGAAGAGGGGGAAGGTGTGGAGTTGACATACAGTCATCTCAGATCCCTGTGATAAGGAAGCTGAGCCACTGGGATTGGGGACTTAAGATGTGGGGTGTTGATGATAATTTGGGCAGCCAATCACTGGTCTGGAAGGGAGGCGCAGATAACTCCTCCTTGGGTCAGCGAGGGATATAGACAGAAACCCCGCTGTGTTCGGTCTCTTTCTTCTCTGACTGGCTGGCTGGCTGGCTGGCTGGCTCACGTGAGTATCAGGTAAATGTGGGATCCCACAGAACTGTATGTAATTTGTACTGTATTGATTGTACTTGATTGTATTGCATTGTATATTACCATTAAAGTGGATTATTGTTAAACGGTTACTTGTAGGTTCTGGGTTTCCTTCCTGTAAGATAATGGCTCGTGTAGGGACGCGAGGAGATTTGGAAATGCGGCCTAATTAACATTTATATCTCCTAACAAATGGTGACCCGACGTTTCCGTGTAGACAGGGCTGTGGATCCAGGATTCAGAGTGTTTTTGAAGTTTGAATGGAGTATACAATGCATATTTTATACCATGTTAGGAAAGTTATATAAAACACGTGAACGTTGATCGTCAGGTATAGAGAGTCCTGCGTAACAAGAAATTAGAGCAGTTTGCGTGGATCTTCAGGTAGTTTAGTCCTGAAGTGACGGAGGAGCGGTGCAGTTCGTGAGTTTTGGGTGCAAGTCCCAGACGGCGAAACCTGGATGGTCGATATTTAAGATCGGTCCGCCGTTTATAACTGGGGGTAAAATAGCAGTCTGAGATCGAATAAGCGAAAGTATCAATGGACTGCTATTCTGTTAAATCCTTGGGAGAGAGCGCTAACGTCACCTACATTGTGACGAGACCGGCTCCCGTTTCCCTTGTCTGTAAAAATTAATTTGAAAGGCTGACGTAAACATAACGTTGATCGCAAGGTAGGCAGAGAGTCCTGCGTGACGACATATGAAGCACGTTATCAAGCCGGACAAAATGTAAGGGGAATAAATCTGTGTGATTTTTACCTAAATAACCTGTATGAGCATTGTCTATGGATATCAGACATTGAGTCAGAAGAGTGAAGCTCATTTGTGCTCTGCTGCTGCCATCTAGTGGCTGAAAGGGGGGGAAGCACGTTAATTAAGTCAGATAAATAAAAGCGAAGTCAATATATTGCGTCAGAATAGTAAAGACAATTCTGAAATTACAGGGAGTTATCGGGAGCAATGGGAACAGATTAAGAGATTGATTTTAAGTGGAATCAAAAAGGGGGATAAAGAAAGGGCTTGTATATTTAAATAAATAAGCTGTCTGTAGGTTGTCATTGTTGATTAGTAAAGACCTTGTTTTATGTTGGTAAATGTAATGGTACAAAAGACAGGGGTACTTATGCCCGTTTAGGTTTTCAATGTGCGCCATCACGTTAGAACAGGATTGGTGGCATTTTCAGTTCATTGCTTACTTCCACACGCCTTCCCCCTCCTTGTCTCTTTCACGACTATAGTTAATGCATTGGAACGATTGTCAAGTTGCCGTGTTTCTAGGAACACGGCTGTTCCGGAACGGCCTTTCAAAATAAAAGCCAAAGGCCGCTGTCCGCCAGAGATGCCTTCACAATAAAACAGTAATTACCTTAACAGTATATTTAACTTATATTGCGTCTTTAAATATTGATTTTAATTCATTACAGATCTAACCTGCTTGTAACACAACTTTGATCAAAATAATAGGATAAGCAAGTGGTTAAAGGGGGTTTCCTGTCTGGCTCATTTGATTTAGAACTGAAGTAAGGGAAAATAGTGTTTTATGAGTCATTCCTCATGGTTTCTGAAGATAAATCATCAGTTTGTCTGAACTTTGATATAGAGATAGGATCATGGTGGAGAAGGAAGACCTTTTTTTGGTTTCAAATAATTAAAGTAGAGTTTAAGGATGAAGTAAGCAGGACTTCAACTGGCCAAAAGACATTTTGAAGTTTAATATTCTTGGTTAGCAAACAAGACATCTGATTATTATGTCACACGTGATAATCTTGTTATAGAAACTAGCTTAAAATATTGGAGAAAATATGTAGATGCTCTTTCGTGGTGTGTGGAATATGTGATGCTGGAAACATGTACGTTTTTCAATGTATAGGAGAAAATGGTTTCCTGAAAGAGTTATGTTGGGTACATATGTAGCAATGGATGAAACAATTTTTAGAGTGAGTTTTTGTAATATCATTTGTAGACATCAATTAGGTTGTTTAGATGGCATTTAACAATTAAGACAGATAGTATGATTACAAAGAGTCAGAGTGGAAAGGGTTGGATTTATTTAACCTCAGTGTGCTAGATTTTTTATAGGTAATGCGTCCCGAGACCTGGACTCCCCCTCTGAGTTAGAAAAGGCTAAGATCCCGACCCTCCAAGCAGACAAAAGACCTAACCCAACAGGAAACTCCTTCTTCTCCATCGAACAGACAGAGAACCAGAGCTGAAACGACAACAACAAGACTGCAGCCAGAACTATCTCCGCCTGTGGCATCCAGAACCAGACAGCATGCTGACGGGCAGAAATCTACCCTCATCAGTCCCTCAGACAGGACCATGAAGTTCCAAGCTGAGCACAAGAGCAAAGTGTGGGAGATGAGCAGAATCCGCCCTCCATAAAAACAGCAGAGAGACTGTAAAGGAGGGGATAAAATGCAAAGCAGTGCAAGAACATTGGCATGAGGGCGCATGCAGATGTAACTGGGCCAATGGCTGACAGCGGATGAAGTTACAGCGGATGGACTGAAGAGAACACAGAATCAGAGGAGTTGGCATGGTCGATTAGAAGTGAGGAGGCCGGGGTCACGGCTTGAGAAAACCAGAGGAGGAGAAAAGGAAAACGGGAATGAGTGAGTTTACACATAAACACACTTATTCACAAAACGCACATTTAAAGCATAAATACGTAAAGACAGAAAGATTTATTAAAATAAAAATAGCAGTAGACTATTAGGGTAAAATGAGAACACACTGAGGGTTCAGAGTACAACCATACTCTTCAATCTTTTCGTCAGGTTAACAAAATATTCTTTGACATTTTTTATTCACGTGTGAATAAAGTAGTGGGATAGTTTTAGGAACCACTCTATAAGACAAATCTTTATCTGTATGGATAATGTTAAAGGGAGAGCTGGTGCCAAGCCAGATATAGTATTCCAATCTAAATAATTGATTTCACCATTGTAGCATAGTTATTACCATAGGAAATATGAAATGACTTCTGTTTTTAAATCCTTGATAAAGGAGGGAGGAATGGTTGCATGTTCGGACATCCAGGGTTCCACACACTGCTAAAGAGTTTAACATTGGTTTTTAGGTGGACCAGAATTGATGACATGTGGTTGTTATACCATTGTTATCGTGAACAAAACATAAATAAGGACATAGTATCTGCTTGAAGATGAATGGATTTCATATCCTAGAGGGGATTAGTTATTGTGAAGACTCCACAAGGTATCTACTAATGTATTGTAAAGAACTTGAATTGACTTGATAAATAAGTGAAGATAAGAAGATGTATGGACCATAAATTAGTCAATTGGTAAATAAAAATAGCGGAAAAGAGGGGAACTATTAAAGGGAAGTGAAAAATCAGTCTAATACACACTGATACAAAAAAAAGGGGGGGGGCAGGAAGGAAGTATGCACTGGATTTTTTATTCGTGTGTGAATTTGGTAGTGTTTTAATTTGTTACAGTATTGATCAGTTCAAAGGGAGAGTTTTAGTAACAGCTCTATAAGATCAGATAAATATTTATTTATATAGGTCATGTTGAAGGGAAAGCTGGTTCTAAACAAAATATAGTATTTCAATTTGAGGTACTGGTTTCATGTTCAGACACCCAGAGTTCCACGCACTGTGAAAGAGGGTAACATTGTTCTTTAAGTGCACCAGAATTGAAGATAAATTGATAGAATGAGTTATGGAATAAATAGCAGAGCTTTACAGATCCTAGTAATGTGTTGACACAAGATAGTGAGGTACACATGTTTCTGAAATAGATCTATTAGTCATTTTAATACTAATTAGGTGTAAATGAATTGCAGTAATAGTAATAGTACAATAAGGAAGTGACATTTTTTTGGCTAGACACTTTTCAGGGAATGTGGGAAACAGCAAGGAGGGGTTGGAGATATCTTGAACATTATAGTTGTAATTGTGAATTAATAAATGATGGCGCTCCATATATACAGATTTGTATAGACGGAGGATGCTGGCCTGTGCTGGAACATCAAAGTCTCTGCAGAGCACAACACATGGCCAAAAAGACTGAGACCAACTGACCGACAGGGTAACTTGGGAAGGCACTGTCAATGACTGACTCTGCGGTGAACCTGACCAAACCTGACTTTACAACCTGACAGTGTGAGTGTGAGTGTGTGTATGTCTGCACCTGATCAGTGCAACTGCATGATTTGAAACGATGACTAATCAAGCATGTTTTTGACTAACACATTATTTTTGTGTGATAATAATGTGTGAAATGAGAGGTTTCCTAACATTGCACAAAAGGGGAAACCGTATCTAATCTGGTTGATGATGTTTCACTCCCACAGGAGGTGGCTGTTTGCAGAATGTGAAACTCAAACTAGGAAATTTGGAATTCTGTTTCTTTTAGGACTGAATGATGGAGAGAAACACTCTCAAGTGTTTACTGGGAAAAATGTTTGGTATTGTCTTATAATCCATTATGACCTGAAGGTTTTCTTCCCATACAGGTTTTTGTTTACACATGAGAATGTGTAAAAAAGGGGGAGTGTAAACTTTACAATGTACATTTTTCATTTAGGGACTGAAAGGAACCTGCTGCCCAACTCCATTGTTCAATCTGACCATTGATTGACAGTTTTAGAATTGACCTGCTCCATATTTGGGGATAAGAGGCTGTTTGGTGAATGTTGACATGTCTATAGTATTGATTGAGTTATAGCAGGTAGCACAGGTAGAGAATCAGAGGCCAAGGGGCTACCAGAGAGATGTAAGTCCAGAATGAAATACTGGAGAGGCTGACCGGTGAGTAATGTGTCAACTAATGTTTCAACAGGTATTAAAGTAACTGAGGTTTGAAAGGTAGAAAGAACATATTTACAGTTAAGCTAAAACATAGTAATGTAATGAGACACAATGTGATTTGGACAACATCATGTAACTAGTCTGGTAAAGAAGTAAAAGCCATAGACTTGATTGTTTAGGTCATTATGGGGATATACATTTCATCTACATTTAGAAAGACATTTGATGACAATTGGTGGGAATTCTGTATTCATTTTTTCAGTGGGATAATATCTAAGCACTGACGGGTAGAAGCAGTATCACCAGGAAGCCATTCACTTTGTTAGCATTGTGATTTTGGTTGTTTTTGAATCCATAAGATCAGTGTGTTTCTTTACCAGAAACATTAACAGTTCAAATCATATTTTTAGATTTTTAATGGGATCTCAGGGATTTCATTTAAAAATAAATACAGATGCTTGTCAGAAATTCAGAGCTATTGAAATATGTTATTTTAATTTACCTAAAGATGTTGGGGTTCTTATTTAGTGGGCACAGTCCAAGATTCTGAAGCAGCACAATTAATTTAGAAAACCTGTGCACACACGTCTGTTGTTTTAAGACACCCCACCAACAGGCTCCAAGTTGCCACGCACTGGTGGGTTAAACAGCCGAGGGCCCCAGAGCCCGGAGCGTAGGCTTGAGGGATTTGTATCAGATTTCTCCACACAGGTTGCGGACGCCGAAAGAGGGACCCGAGACGCAGGAGGCTGACTGTCAACCCCAGGCTCTCCGGCCCCGACCGAGTGACCCAGAGGACATCCCGCGCCGTCTGCCTACAAGGAAAGGGGGACAACTGGTACCACTGTGCGGAGCCAGTGTGCGGCGGGGGAAAATACCTGCGAGGACCCTAGACGACATCAGGACGGATCGGGCTCTCATCATGGAGGTCGACTGGGAGGCATCATCATCGGACCGGAGAAGGAAGATCGGGAGGACATCTATTCAGCATCGACTCGGAAGCCGCCATCAGCAAGCCGGAGGAGAAGGAAGACATCTCGCCGCCGTCAGCGGATCAAAGGGGACAAAGACACGGCAAGACAGGATGGCACAGGGAACTCCACTCTCCGCTGAAACAGGAGTGTGGGTTAAGTGCAACAAGACGGTGTATGGAGCCAGCCAGGCCTGCCAAGCTATGGGCAGCCTCTACCATGACAGCTGCTTCACCTGCAGCGCCTGTAGTCGAAGGCTGAGAGGGAAGGCGTTCTACTATGACGCAGGAAGGGTTTTCTGTGAAGAGGACTTTCTGTACTCTGGGTTCCAGCAGTCTGCAGACAAGTGCAACGCAGGTGGACATCTAATCATGGACATGCAGGCCCTGGGGAAGTCTTACCGCCCCGGTTGCTTCCGCTGCGTCATCTGCAACGAGAGCCTGGACGGAGTGCCCTTCACTGTGGACACTGAGAATAAAAAGTATGGAGACTCAGCAGACAAGGATGCAGTTTTTTGCAAGTGCCTTGTGTAAATTGCACTCTCTTTTTTAAGAGTGCAAAAGAGGGAATTGTAAAGAAATATTTGTATGTATTCAGGTTAGTAAACTATCAAGATGCTTAAAAAGGGAAAATGATTTGGGTGAGAAAACTGTGAACTGTGTTTGGAGCCTGGGAACATTTGGTTTTGTGAGGACAAAGGAAGAGGGGGAAGGTGTGGAGTTGACATACAGTCATCTCAGATCCCTGTGATAAGGAAGCTGAGCCACTGGGATTGGGGACTTAAGATGTGGGGTGTTGATGATAATTTGGGCAGCCAATCACTGGTCTGGAAGGGAGGCGCAGATAACTCCTCCTTGGGTCAGCGAGGGATATAGACAGAAACCCCGCTGTGTTCGGTCTCTTTCTTCTCTGACTGGCTGGCTGGCTGGCTGGCTGGCTGGCTCACGTGAGTATCAGGTAAATGTGGGATCCCACAGAACTGTATGTAATTTGTACTGTATTGATTGTACTTGATTGTATTGCATTGTATATTACCATTAAAGTGGATTATTGTTAAACGGTTACTTGTAGGTTCTGGGTTTCCTTCCTGTAAGATAATGGCTCGTGTAGGGACGCGAGGAGATTTGGAAATGCGGCCTAATTAACATTTATATCTCCTAACAGTATGTACATGCAGTGTCAAAAACAGCTTTACACTGCATTCCTCTCACCTCTACGGGGACATGTAGGAGACTTACTGGATTTCTCTTCCCTCTCTGCACTATGGTCACTACATCAGCAGGTTTCTTAGCGCTCCATTTTTCCTGGGGCCTTTTGTTCAATTTCTCTTTTGCTTTTTGTTGATCCACTTTCCCCCAATATTCTTTTGCAGCTGTGCAATCTTTTTCCACTAATGTGCCTATTGACACCAGTTGGTGTCGCACTTCCGGGGCGCTCACGCTGGTGCGACCTGGGAGCAGCTGTGTGTGTCATGCTTTGTTTTTTTGTTGTTCTTCTAGTTTGTGTGAACTTTTCTACATCCAGGAGCTTGTGTGGATTATTTTAATCATGCGGAGTGTCTATATATGCGTCCTTGCGGTGCTTTGGACTCTTTTCAGCCGTATGGCATGGGGACTCAGCGGTGATGTGCTAAGTCACAGGCTCATCTACAGCCACGAGCTGCTGCTGGATATAAGTTCACTGGCAGCAAGTAACCCTATTCCGCCTATTCCCCACTTCCTAAGAAGTAGTACAAATGCTTTACCAGGCGGGATGTTGCCCAAAAATCGTCGGAGGAAGAGAGGAAGGAGAGGAGGCGTTCAACGCAGACTGAGGACAAACGGGCTAGACAAGCGACGCCGGCTCCCCCCGCTCCCAACTATCCTTCTCTCCAATGTTCAATACTTACGGAACAAATTGGACGAATTGGAGGCTTGTGCTAAATTCAAGCGAGATTACAGGGACGCATGTCTGCTGGCATTCACTGAGACGTGGCTGAAAGCCTCAGACAGCAACGAGGACCTACACATCAGCGGTTTTGGGTACCCTGTTCGGATGGACCGGTCGCCTGTCATAACAAACAAATCCTGCGGGGGTGGAGTATGCTTTTATATCAACAAAAGGTACTGTAATCCCTTCACAGTTCGGGAGGAAATATGTACTCCAGATCTTGAACTGTTATCCATTTCGCTTCGCCCCTTTTACTTGCCAAGAGAGTTCCCCCAGCTGTTTTTTACTATTGTTTACATTCACCCACGGGCAAACGCCTCAGCAGCCACCCAGCTGATTGAGGAAGTTACTAACAGACTGGACTCCCTCTCCCCCGATGCTCCTACATTTATTTTAGGAGATTTTAATCACTGTCAGGTGCATACAACCTTAAAAACATACGAGCAGTATGTCACATGTCCTACAACTTTAAATAAATCCACTATTGATTTATGTTACGGCACGGTGCCTGGTGCGTTCAAGTCCCTGACCATGTCCCCTTTTGGAGCTTCATACCACACGAGCGTTCTTCTGGTGCCGATCTACAAACCCATCTGCAGGAAACAAGTGTGCACAAAAAAAACTGTGAAATGTTGGACAGAGGAAAGCATTGCCACCTTACAGGCATGTTTGGACTGCACGGATTGGGATGTGTTTTATAGCTCATGCTCTGATCTCAATGAACTGACGTCAACTGTCTCATCCTACATATTATTTTGTGTGGAGTCTAACATTCCTTGTAAAGACATTACCGTCTTCCCTAATAATAAGCCGTGGGTCACGAAGGAACTAAAGAGTATTATAAATAGAAAGAAACGTATATTTTATACTGGAAACAGTCAGGACAAAAAAGAAATTAACAGAGAATTAAGAAATGAGATAAGAAAAGCTAAAATAGCTTATAGGGATAAGGTGGAACTTAAATACAGCAGTGGAGATCTTCGGGAAGCCTGGAGGGGAATCAAATCAATGTCCTCCATCTCCCAGGGTAACAACAATGACAGGGCTAGGAATACCATTGACATTGAGGGAACACATGAGGCAGACCTCCCCAATGCTTTTAACATTTTTTATTCTCGATTCGAGAAAAATGATTTCTCCATAAACACCTCAACCCTTAGAGAGTCTCTCTCCCCTATCTCAGACATGGTCATTGAACAGGATGATGTTAGGAATCTCTTCAAACGAGTCAATATTAGGAAGGCCCCAGGTCCTGACCATATTTGTGGGCGTACACTCCAGTATTGTGCTAGCGAACTCTGTGGTGTTTTCCAGCATATCTTCCAATTGTCACTTGAGAATAGCCAAATTCCTGATATGTGGAAATCCTCAACTGTAATTCCCATCCGTAAGAAGCCTCATCCTAAAGTCCAAAACGACTTCAGACAGGTGGCTTTAACGTCATTGGTCATGAAAATGTTTGAAAAAATTGTTAAAGGCCTTGTCATGTCAGTAATAGGTGGTGAACTTGATCCACTACAATGTGTGTATCAGGCAGGGAGAGGCGGAGAGGATGCACAGCTTTTTATACTGCACACCCTCCACAAACACCTTGAAAAGCCACAAGCCCATGCCAGGCTTTTGTTTGCTGACTTTTCTTCAGCATTTAACACAATGCAGCCGCATCCCCTGGTGGAGAGCCTATTATGTCATTTTAAACTGCCCGATCAACTTGTTTTATGGATTTTAAACTTTCTAACTAATAGAGAGCAGAAGGTGTCTGTCAATGGACGCCTCTCTGACTCTGTCAACACTTCCACTTCTCTGTTTTCCGGTTGTTGCCTGTTTTGAATGACGAATACACACTACCGCCGCCTGCTGGTAAGGAGAGTTATTGCCACTCACGCATGCGCAGTCGTACGTGCTCGGCTGAAGTCTTTGCGGTGTCTGGTTCCAGTGCAACACATGGCCAACACGCAGGAGGACACGCCGACGCAACAGCGTGAGCAGAGATAGACTGCACAAAATATACAGATACGCAGGAGACAGAGGACAGCACGGTCAGATAGGAAAACATTCAGGATCTGGACAGTCTTGATGCGACAATGGAAACTGAACTAAAGAGAACATTTGAAACGTTAGCAGTCTGCGTGATCTGCCTGCAGGGAGGGGCGGGCCGGCCCTGCGAGTAAAGTAACGAGTAGTAAAGTAACGAGTTACTTTATGTAGAGAGTAACGAAGTGTAGTGTAAATATTACTTTTTTTTAGTAACGGACCCATTCTGGTCTTCACTATAAGTAATGGGTTTTCTTTAGGCGGAGACAGGAATTATACATTTTGTGCTATGTTCCATCTGAATTTACTCTGACACAGAAACATCTATATTGATTCTGACACTTCGACATCCAACTCACACCTTGCTTTGATAACAACAATTATTCATATAAACCTTTTGTCGGGTTTTTGGTGGATTTAATTAAGTCTTGGATTTCAGAGTATGAATGACCTATAGCAATTTTCAGACGATATATATGTGTGTAAAGTTTGTGAAGGCAGGAGGAAAAAAGCTTCCGCGATCACCGTCTCCTCTGTTCCTCCAAACCCCGCCCCTCCCGCTGAAAATAATGAGTGACATGCTGATAGTGACCCGATAGAAAACTTTATTATTCACTTAATCACTGAGATATAATGAAGCTAACTTAGTCTCATACATTCATGGGATTTATGTAACAGTAAGACAGAGAATGTAAGTGTGCACCCCACATGCAGTACTTTTGTTTGTATATGCTGTTGTAAATACTCCTGTTGTCTGCTGTGTTCAGACTCAAGTCCTGTGTGTGATGCCACATCAGGACATTCAGTGTCCTTTTTTTAATAGAAGACCGTGGCTAGAAGCTGCAGCTAGACTGCAGAAGCATTAGCTTTTTGTTTTTGAGGAAGGAACAACTTCACACACGGAGGCTAGACCTATACAATTCATTTATTTTGGTTTATAAATTAATGTCAAGACATTTATGTTATTGATTTTGAAGCACTTTCTAAATAATAAAAAGAGTTCATATGTATTGACTGCATGTATGCATTGATGAAAAATAAGCATGTGCAGTATATAGAAAATTGAGGATGCAACGCATTGGTATGAATCGTGATGCACCGGGATATCGAACCGAAGAAAGGATAATCGTAATCGAATCGTGAGACCAGTGAAGATGCACAGCCCTAATACACACCCAGTGTTTCAGTACAAGAACAAAAATGCCAGAGGGAGAAATACAAATTACAGCACATAGAGTAGCTGTCTAAGACAACATAAAACAATGGTGT